>NW_025063367.1:0-92329 GCF_018153295.1 Drosophila grimshawi
TTGAAATGGGGCAATTTTTGACGAAGATATGGCCATTTATTTCAAGGTAGACCCTATTTAATACTTTCCATATATTTTCTGTTAATCAAAGAATATCCCTTAATATCTTTTTTAGATGAGTCGGAAGTCGAATTATTTTAATGCAGTTTTGTTCCAAAGATCGAGCGAATTCTAAAAACACCTTTATAATTGAAATGGGGCAATTTTTGACGAAGATATGGCCATTTATTTCAAGGTTGACCCTATTTAATGTTTGGCTTATATTTTCTATTAATCGAAGAGTATCCCTTAATATCTTTCTTAGATGAGTAGGAAGTCAAATTATTTTAATGCAGTTTTGTTCCAAAGATCGAGTGAATTCTAAAAACACCTTTATAATTGAAATGGAGCAATTTTTGACGAAGATATGGCCATTTATTTCAAGGTAGAGCCTATTTAATGCTTTCCATATATTTTCTATTTATCGAAGAATATCCCTTAATATCTTTCTTAGATCAGTCGAAAGTCAAATTATTTTAATGCAGTTTTGTTTCAAAGATCGAGTGAATTCTAAAAACACCTTTATAATTGAAATGGGGCAATTTTAGACGAAGATATGGCCATTTATTTCAAGGTTGACCCTATTTAATGTTTGGCTTATATTTTCTATTTATCGAAGAATATCCCTTAATATCTTTCTTAGATGAGTCGGAAGTCAAATTATTTTAATGCAGTTTTGTTCCAAAGATCGAGTGAATTCTAAAAACACCTTTATAATTGAAATGGGGCAATTTTTGACGAAGATATGGCCATTTATTTCAAGGTAGACCCTATTTAATGATTTCCATATATTTTCTATTTATCGAAGAATATCCCTATATATCTGTCTTACATGAGTCGGTAGTCAAATAATTTTAATGCAGTTTTGTTTCAAAGATTGAGTGAATTCTAAAAGCACCTTTATAATTGAAATGGGGCAATTTTTGACGAAGATATGGCCATTTATTTCAAGGTAGACCCTATTTAATACTTTCCATATATTTTCTGTTAATCAAAGAATATCCCTTAATATCTTTTTTAGATGAGTCGGAAGTCGAATTATTTTAATGCAGTTTTGTTTCAAAGATCGAGTGAATTCTAAAAACACCTTTATAATTGAAATGGGGCAATTTTTGACGAAGATATGGCCATTTATTTCAAGGTAGAGCCTATTTAATGCTTTCCATATATTTTCTATTTGTCGAAGAATATCCCTCAATATCTTTCTTAGCTGAGTCGGAAGTCAAATTATTTTAATGCAGTTTTGTTCCAAAGATCGAGCGAATTCTAAAAACACCTTTATAATTGAAATGGGGCAATTTTTGACGAAGATATGGCCATTTATTTCAAGGTAGACCCTATTTAATGCTTTCCATATATTTTCTGTTAATTCTAAAAACACCTTTATAATTGAAATGGGGCAATTTTTGACGAAGATATGGCCATTTATTTCAAGGTTGACCTATTTAATGTTTGGCTTATATTTTCTATTAATCGAAGAGTATCCCTTAATATCTTTCTTAGATGAGTCGGAAGTCAAATTATTTTAATGCAGTTTTGTTCCAAAGATCGAGTGAATTCTAAAAACACCTTTATAATTGAAATGGGGAAATTTTTGACGAAGATATGGCCATTTATTTCAAGGTTGACCCTATTTAATGTTTGCCTAATATTTTCTATTAATCGAAGAATATCCCTTAATATCTTTCTTAGATGAGTCGGAAGTCAAATTATTTTAATGCAGTTTTGTTTCAAAGATCAAGTGAATTCTAAAAACACCTTTATAATTGAAATGGGGCAATTTTTGACGAAGATATGGCCATTTATTTCAAGGTTGACCCTATTTAATGTTTGGCTTATATTTTCTATTAATCGAAGAGTATCCCTTAATATCTTTCTTAGATGAGTCGGAAGTCCAATTATTTTAATGCAGTTTTGTTCCAAAGATCGAGTGAATTCTAAAAACACCTTTATAATTGAAATGGGGCAATTTTTGACGAAGATATGGCCATTTATTTCAAGGTAAAGCCTATTTAATGCTTTCCATATATTTTCTATTTATCGAAGAATATCCCTTAATATCTGTCTTAGATGAGTCGGAAGTCAAATTATTTTACTGCAGTTTTGTTCCAAAGATCGAGTGAATTCTACAAACACCTTTATAATTGAAATGGGGCAATTTTTGACGAAGATATGGCCATTTATTTCAAGGTTGACCCTATTTAATGTTTGCCTTATACTTTCTATTAATCGAAGAATATCCCTTAATATCTTTCTTAGATGAGTCGGAAGTCAAATTATTTTAATGCAGTTTTGTTTCAAAGATCGAGTGAATTCTAAAAACACCTTTATAATTGAAATGGGGCAATTTTTGACGAAGATATGGCCATTTATTTCAAGGTAGACCCTATTTAATGCTTTCCATATATTTTCTATTTATCGAAGAATATCCCTTAATATCTTTCTTAGATGAGTCGGTAGTCAAATTATTTTAATGCAGTTTTGTTTCAAAGTTCGAGTGAATTCTAAAAACACCTTTATAATTGAAATGGGGCAATTTTTGACGAAGATATGGCCATTTATTTCAAGGTTGACCCTATTTAATGCTTTGCCTTATATTTTCTATTAATCGAAGAATATCCCTTAATATCTTTCTTAGATGAGTCGGAAGTCAAATTATTTTAATGCAGTTTTGTTCCACAGATCGAGTGACTTCTAAAAACACCTTTATAATTGAACTGGGGCAATTTTTGACGAAGATATGGCCATTTATTTCAAGGTAGACCCTATTTAATGTTTGGCTTATATTTTCTATTAATCAAAGAATATCCCTTAATATCTTTCTTAGATGAGTCGGAAGTCAAATTATTTTAATGCAGTTTTGTTCCAAAGATCGAGTGAATTCTAAAAACACCTTTATAATTGAAATGGGGCAATTTTTGACGAAGATATGGCCATTTATTTCAAGGTAGACCCTATTTAATGCTTTCCATATATTTTCTGTTAATCAAAGAATATCCCTTAATATCTTTTTTAGATGAGTCGGAAGTCAAATTATTTTAATGCAGTTTTGTTTCAAAGATCGAGTGAATTCTAAAAACACCTTTATAATTGAAATGGGGCAATTTTTGACGAAGATATGGCCATTTATTTCAAGGTAGACCCTATTTAATGCTTTCCATATATTTTCTATTTGTCGAAGAATATCCCTCAATATCTTTCTTAGCTGAGTCGGAAGTCAAATTATTTTAATGCAGTTTTGTTCCAAAGATCGAGCGAATTCTAAAAACACTTTTATAATTGAAATGGGGCAGTCTTTGACGAAGATATGGCCATTTATTTCAAGGTTGACCCTATTTAATGTTTGCCTTATATTTTCTATTAATCGAAGAATATCCCTTAATATCTTTCTTAGATGAGTCGGAAGTCAAATTATTTTAATGCAGTTTTGTTCCAAAGATCGAGTGAATTCTAAAAACACCTTTATAATTGAAATGGGGCAATTTTTGACGAAGATATGGCCATTTATTTCAAGGTTGACCCTATTTAATGCTTTCCATATATTTTCTATTTATCGAAGAATATCCCTTAATATCTTTCTTAGATGAGTCGAAAGTCAAATTATTTTAATGCAGTTTTGTTCCAAAGATCGAGTGAATTCTAAAAACACCTTTATAATTGAAATGGGGCAATTTTTGACGAAGATATGGCCATTTATTTCAAGGTTGACCCTATTTAATGTTTGCCTTATATTTTCTATTAATCGAAGAATATCCCTTAATATCTTTCTTAGATGAGTCGGAAGTCAAATTATTTTAATGCAGTTTTGTTTCAAAGATCGAGTGAATTCTAAAAACACCTTTATAATTGAAATGGGGCAATTTTTGACGAAGATATGGCCATTTATTTCAAGGTAGACCCTATTTAATGATTTCCATATATTTTCTATTTATCGAAGAATATCCCTATATATCTGTCTTACATGAGTCGGTAGTCAAATAATTTTAATGCAGTTTTGTTTCAAAGATTGAGTGAATTCTAAAAACACCTTTATAATTGAAATGGGGCAATTTTTGACGAAGATATGGCCATTTATTTCAAGGTAGACCCTATTTAATACTTTCCATATATTTTCTGTTAATCAAAGAATATCCCTTAATATCTTTTTTAGATGAGTCGGAAGTCGAATTATTTTAATGCAGTTTTGTTTCAAAGATCGAGTGAATTCTAAAAACACCTTTATAATTGAAATGGGGCAATTTTTGACGAAGATATGGCCATTTATTTCAAGGTAGAGCCTATTTAATGCTTTCCATATATTTTCTATTTGTCGAAGAATATCCCTCAATATCTTTCTTAGCTGAGTCGGAAGTCAAATTATTTTAATGCAGTTTTGTTCCAAAGATCGAGCGAATTCTAAAAACACCTTTATAATTGAAATGGGGCAATTTTTGACGAAGATATGGCCATTTATTTCAAGGTAGACCCTATTTAATGCTTTCCATATATTTTCTGTTAATTCTAAAAACACCTTTATAATTGAAATGGGGCAATTTTTGACGAAGATATGGCCATTTATTTCAAGGTTGACCCTATTTAATGTTTGGCTTATATTTTCTATTAATCGAAGAGTATCCCTTAATATCTTTCTTAGATGAGTAGGAAGTCAAATTATTTTAATGCAGTTTTGTTCCAAAGATCGAGTGAATTCTAAAAACACCTTTATAATTGAAATGGGGCAATTTTTGACGAAGATATGGCCATTTATTTCAAGGTAAAGCCTATTTAATGCTTTCCATATATTTTCTATTTATCGAAGAATATCCCTTAATATCTTTCTTAGATGAGTCGGAAGTCAAATTATTTTACTGCAGTTTTGTTCCAAAGATCGAGTGAATTCTAAAAACACCTTTATAATTGAAATGGGGCAATTTTTGACGAAGATATGGCCATTTATTTCAAGGTTGACCCTATTTAATGTTTGCCTTATATTTTCTATTAATCGAAGAATATCCCTTAATATCTTTCTTAGATGAGTCGGAAGTCAAATTATTTTAATGCAGTTTTGTTCCAAAAATCGAGTGAATTCTAAAAACACCTTTATAATTGAAATGGGGCAATTTTTGACGAAGATATGGCCATTTATTTCAAGGTAGACCCTATTTAATGCTTTCCATATATTTTCTATTTATCGAAGAATATCCCTTAATATCTGTCTTACATGAGTCGGTAGTCAAATTATTTTAATGCAGTTTTGTTTCAAAGATCGAGTGAATTCTAAAAACACCTTTATAATTGAAATGGGGCAATTTTTGACGAAGATATGGCCATTTATTTCAAGGTTGACCCTATTTAATGTTTGGCTTATATTTTCTATTAATCGAAGAATATCCCTTAATATCTTTCTTAGATGAGTCGGAAGTCAAATTATTTTAATGCAGTTTTGTTCCAAAGATCGAGTGAAATCTTAAAACACCTTTATAATTGAAATGGGGCAATTTGTGACGAAGATATGGCCATTTATTTCAAGGTAGACCCTATTTAATGTTTGGCTTATATTTTCTATTAATCGAAGAATATACCTTAATATCTTTCTTAGCTGAATCGAAAGTCAAATTATTTTAATGCAGTTTTGTTCCAAAGATCGAGTGAATTCTAAAAACACCTTTATAATTGAAATGGGGCAATTTTTGACGAAGATATGGCCATTTATTTCAAGGTAGACCCTATTTAATACTTTCCATATATTTTCTGTTAATCAAAGAACATCCCTTAATATCTTTTTTAGATGAGTCGGAAGTCAAACTATTTTAATGCAGTTTTGTTTCAAAGATCGAGTGAATTCTAAAAACACCTTTATAATTGAAATGGGGCAAATTTTGACGAAGATATGGCCATTTATTTCAAGGTAGAGCCTATTTAATGCATTCCATATATTTTCTATTTGTCGAAGAATATCCCTCAATATCTTTCTTAGCTGAGTCGGAAGTCAAATTATTTTAATGCAGTTTTGTTCCAAAGATCGAGCGAATTCTAAAAATACCTTTATAATTGAAATGGGGCAATTTTTGACGAAGATATGGCCATTTATTTCAAGGTTGACCCTATTTAATGTTTGCCTTATATTTTCTATTAATCGAAGAATATCCCTTAATATCTTTCTTAGATGAGTCGGAAGTCAAATTATTTTAATGCAGTTTTGTTCCAAAGATCGAGTGAATTCTAAAAACACCTTTATAATTGAAATGGGGCAATTTGTGACGAAGATATGGCCATTTATTTCAAGGTTGACCCTATTTAATGTTTGGCTTATATTTTCTATTAATCGAAGAATATCCCTTAATATCTTTCTTAGATGAGTCGAAAGTCGAATTGTTTTAATGCAGTTTTGTTTCAAAGATCGATTGAATTCTAAAAACACCTTTATAATTGAAATAGGGCAATTTTTGACGAAGATATGGCCATTTATTTCAAGGTAGAGCCTATTTAATGCTTTCCATATATTTTCTATTTATCGAAGAATATCCCTTAATATCTTTCTTAGATGAGTCGGAAGTCAAATTATTTTAATGCAGTTTTGTTTCAAAGATCGAGTGAATTCTAAAAACACCTTTATAATTGAAATGGGGCAATTTTTGACGAAGATATGGCCATTTATTTCAAGGTAGAGCCTATTTAATGCTTTCCATATATTTTCTATTTGTCGAAGAATATCCTTCAATATCTTTCTTAGCTGAGTCGGAAGTCAAATTATTTTAATGCAGTTTTGTTCCAAAGATCGAGCGAATTCTAAAAACACCTTTATAATTGAAATGGGGCAATTTTTGACGAAGATATGGCCATTTATTTCAAGGTAGACCCTATTTAATGCTTTCCATATATTTTCTGTTAATTCTAAAAACACCTTTATAATTGAAATGGGGCAATTTTTGACGAAGATATGGCCATTTATTTCAAGGTTGACCCTATTTAATGTTTGGCTTATATTTTCTATTAATCGAAGAGTATCCCTTAATATCTTTCTTAGATGAGTAGGAAGTCAAATTATTTTAATGCAGTTTTGTTCCAAAGATCGAGTGAATTCTAAAAACACCTTTATAATTGAAATGGGGCAATTTTTGACGAAGATATGGCCATTTATTTCAAGGTAAAGCCTATTTAATGCTTTCCATATATTTTCTATTTATCGAAGAATATCCCTTAATATCTTTCTTAGATGAGTCGAAAGTCAAATTATTTTACTGCAGTTTTGTTCCAAAGATCGAGTGAATTCTAAAAACACCTTTATAATTGAAATGGGGCAATTTTTGACGAAGATATGGCCATTTATTTCAAGGTTGACCCTATTTAATGTTTGCCTTATATTTTCTATTAATCGAAGAATATCCCTTAATATCTTTCTTAGATGAGTCGGAAGTCAAATTATTTTAATGCAGTTTTGTTCCAAAAATCGAGTGAATTCTAAAAACACCTTTATAATTGAAATGGGGCAATCTTTGACTAAGATATGGCCATTTATTTCAGGTTGACCCTGTTTAATGCTTTCCATATATTTTCTATTTATCGAAGAATATCCCTTAATATCTGTCTTACATGAGTCGGTAGTCAAATAATTTTAATGCAGTTTTGTTTCAAAGATCGAGTGAATTCTAAAAACACCTTTATAATTAAAATGGGGCAATTTTTGACGAAGATATGGCCATTTATTTCAAGGTTGACCCTATTTAATGTTTGGCTTATATTTTCTATTAATCGAAGAATATCCCTTAATATCTTTCTTAGATGAGTCGGAAGTCAAATTATTTTAATGCAGTTTTGTTCCAAAGATCGAGTGAATTCTAAAAACACCTTTATAATTGAAATGGGGCAATTTTTGACGAAGATATGGCCATTTATTTCAAGGTAGACCCTATTTAATGTTTGGCTTATATTTTCTATTAATCGAAGAATATACCTTAATATCTTTCTTAGATGAATCGGAAGTCAAATTATTTTAATGCAGTTTTGTTCCAAAGATCGAGTGAATTCTAAAAACACCTTTTATAATTGAAATGGGGCAATTTTTGACGAAGATATGGCCATTTATTTCAAGGTTGACCCTATTTAATACTTTCCATATATTTTCTGTTAATCAAAGAACATCCCTTAATATCTTTTTTAGATGAGTCGGAAGTCAAACTATTTTAATGCAGTTTTGTTTCAAAGATCAAGTGAATTCTAAAAACACCTTTATAATTGAAGTGGGGCAATTTTTGACGAAGATATGGCCATTTATTTCAAGGTAGACCCTATTTAATGCATTCCATATATTTTCTATTTATCGAAGAATATCCCTTAATATCTTTTTTAGATGAGTCGGAAGTCAAATTATTTTAATGCAGTTTTGTTTCAAAGATCGAGCGAATTCTAAAAACACCTTTATAATTGAAATGGGGCAATTTTTGACGAAGATATGGGCATTTATTTCAAGGTAGACCCTATTTAATGTTTTCCATATATTTTCTATTTATCGAATGTCCCTTAATATCTTTCTTAGATGAGTCGGAAGTCAAATAATTTTACTGCAGTTTTGTTCCAAAGAACAAGCGAATTCTAAAAACACCTTTATAATTGAAATGGGGCAATTTTAGACGAAAATATGGCCATTTATTTCAAGGTAGACCCTATTTAATGCTTTCCATATGTTTTCTATTTATCGAAGAATATCCCTTAATATCTTTCTTAGATGAGTCGGAAGTCGAATTATTTTAATGCAGTTTTGTTTCAAAGATCGAGTGAATTTTAAAAACACCTTTATAATTGAAATGGGGCAATTTGAGACAAAGATATGGCCATTTATTTCAAGGTTGACCCTATTTAATGCTTTCCATATATTTTCTATTTATCGAAGAATATCCCTTAATATCTTTCTTAGATGAGTCGGAAGTCAAATTATTTTAATGCAGTTTTGTTTCAAAGATCGAGTGAATTCTAAAAACACCTCTATAATTGAAATGGGGCAATTTTAGACGAAAATATGGCCATTTATTTCAAGGTAGACCCTCTTCAATGCTTTCCATATATTTTCTATTTATCGAAGAATATCCCTTAATATCTTTCTTAGATGAGTCGGAAGTCAAATTATTTTAATGCAGTTTTGTTTCAAAGATCGAGTGAATTCTAAAAACACCTTTATAATTGAAATGGGGAAATTTTTGACGAAGATATGGCCATTTATTTCAAGGTAGACCCTATTTAATGCTTTCCATATATTTTCTATTTATCGAAGAATATCCCTTAATATCTTTCTTAGATGAGTCGGAAGTCAAATTATTTTAATGCAGTTTTGTTCCAAAGATCGAGTGAATTCTTAAAACACCTGTATAATTGAAATGGGGCAGTTTTTGACGAAGATATGGCCATTTATTTCAAGGTTGACCCTATTTAATGTTTGGCTTATATTTTCTATTAATCGAAGAATATCCCTTTATATCTTTTGTTCCAAAGATCGAGTGAATTCTAAAAACACCTTAATAATTGAAATGGGCAATTTTTGACGAAGATATGGCCATTTATTTCAAGGTTGACCCTATTTAATGTTTGGCTTATATTTTCTATTAATCGAAGAATATCCCTTAATATCTTTCTTAGATGAGTCGGAAGTCAAATTATTTTAGTGCAGTTTTGTTCCAAAGATCGAGTGAATTCTAAAAACACCTTTATAATTGAAATGGGGCAATTTTTGACGAAGATATGGCCATTTATTTCAAGGTTGACCCTATTTAATGTTTGCCTTATATTTTCTATTAATCGAAGAATATCCCTTAATATCTTTCTTAGATGAGTCGGAAGTCAAATTATTTTAATGCAGTTTTGTTTCAAAGATCGAGTGAATTCTAAAAACACCTTTATAATTGAAATGGGGCAATTTTTGACGAAGATATGGCCATTTATTTCAAGGTAGACCCTATTTAATGCTTTCCATATATTTTCTATTTATCGAAGAATATCCCTTAATATCTGTCTTACATGAGTCGGTAGTCAAATTATTTTAATGCAGTTTTGTTCCAAAGATCGAGTGAATTCTAAAAACACCTTTTTAATTAAAAAGAGGCAATTTTTGACGAAGATATGGCCATTTATTTCAAGGTTGACCCGATTTAATGTTTGGCTTATATTTTCTATTAATCAAAGAATATCCCTTAATATCTTTCTTAGATGAGTCGGAAGTCAAATTATTTCAATGCAGTTTTGTTCCAAAGATCGAGTGAATTCTAAAAACACCTTTATAATTGAAATGGGGCAATTTTTGACGAAGATATGGCCATTTATTTCAAGGTAGACCCTATTTAATACTTTCCATATATTTTCTGTTAATCAAAGAACATCCCTTAATATCTTTTTTAGATGAGTCGGAAGTCAAACTATTTTAATGCAGTTTTGTTTCAAAGATCGAGTGAATTCTAAAAACACCTTTATAATTGAAATGGGGCAACTTTTGACGAAGATATGGCCATTTATTTCAAGGTTGACCCTATTTAATGTTTTCCATATATTTTCTATTTGTCGAAGAATATCCCTCAATATCTTTCTTAGCTGAGTCGGAAGTCAAATTATTTTAATGCAGTTTTGTTTCAAAGATCGAGCGAATTCTAAAAATACCTTTATAATTGAATTGAGGCAATTTTTGACGAAGATATGGCCATTTATTTCAAGGTAGACCCTATTTAATGCTTTCCATATATTTTCTGTTAATCAAGAATATCCCTTAATATCTTTCTTATATGAGTCGGAAGTCAAAGTATTTTAACGCAGTTTTGTTCCAAAGATCAAGCGAATTCTAAAAATACCTTTATAATTGAAATGGAGCAATTTTTGACGAAGATATGGCCATTTATTTCAAGGTAGACCCTACTTAATACTTTCCATATATTTTCTATTTATCGAAGAATATCCCTTAATATCTTTCTTAGATGAGTCGGAAGTCAAATTATTTTAATGCAGTTTTGTTCCAAAGATCGAGTGAATTCTAAAAACACCTTTATAATTGAAATGGGGCAATTTTTGACGAAGATATAGCCATTTATTTCAAGGTAGACCCTATTTAATACTTTCCATATATTTTCTGTTAATCAAAGAATATCCCTTTATATCTTTCTTAGATGAGTCGGAAGTCAAATTATTTTACTGCAGTTTTGTTCCAAAGATCGAGTGAATTCTAAAAACACCTTTATAATTGAAATGGGGCAATTTTTGACGAAGATATGGCCATTTATTTCAAGGTAGACCCTATTTAATGCTTTCCATATATTTTCTATTTATCGAAGAATATCCCTTAATATCTTTTTTAGATGAGTCGGAAGTCAAATTATTTTAATGCAGTTTTGTTTCAAAGATTAAGCGAATTCTAACAACACCTTTATAATTGAAGTGGAACAATTTTTGACGAAGATATGGCCATTTATTTCAAGGTAGACCCTATTTAATGCTTTCCACATATTTTCTGTTAATCAAGAATATCCCTTAATATCTTTCTTAGATGAGTCGGAAGTCAAAATTATTTTAATGCAGTTTTGTTCCAAAGATCGAGTGAATTCTAAAAACACCTTTATAATTGAAATGGGGCAATTTTTGACGAAGATATGGCCATTTATTTCAAGGTTGACCCTATTTAATGCTTTCCATATATTTTCTATTTATCGAAGAATATCCCTTAATATCTGTCTTACATGAGTCGGTAGTCAAATTATTTTAATGCAGTTTTGTTTCAAAGATCGAGTGAATTCTAAAAACACCTTTATAATTGAAATGGGGCAATTTTTGACGAAGATATGGCCATTTATTTCAAGGTTGACCCTATTTAATGTTTGGCTTATATTTTCTATTAATCGAAGAATATCCCTTAATATCTTTCTTAGATGAGTCGGAAGTCAAATTATTTTAATGCAGTTTTGTTCCAAAGATCGAGTGAATTCTAAAAACACCTTTATAATTGAAATGGGGCAATTTTTGACGAAGATATGGCCATTTATTTCAAGGTAGACCCTATTTAATGTTTGGCTTATATTTTCTATTAATCGAAGAATATACCTTAATATCTTTCTTAGATGAGTCGGAAGTCAAATTTATTTTAATGCAGTTTTGTTCCAAAGATCGAGTGAATTCTAAAAACACCTTTATAATTGAAATGGGGCAATTTTTGACGAAGATATGGCCATTTATTTCAAGGTAGACCCTATTTAATACTTTCCATATATTTTCTGTTAATCAAAGAACATCCCTTAATATCTTTTTTAGATGAGTCGGAAGTCAAACTATTTTAATGCAGTTTTGTTTCAAAGATCGAGTGAATTCTAAAAACACCTTTATAATTGAAATGGGGCAATTTTTGACGAAGATATGGCCATTTATTTCAAGGTAGAGCCTATTTAATGCATTCCATATATTTTCTATTTATCGAAGAATATCCCTCAATACCTTTCTAAGATGTGTCGGAAGTCAAATTATTTTAATGCAGTTTTGTTCCAAAGATCGAGTGAATTCTAAAAACACCTTTATAATTGAAATGGGGCAATTTTTGACGAAGATATGGGCATTTATTTCAAGGTAGAGCCTATTTAATGCTTTCCATATATTTTCTATTAATCGAAGAATATCCCTTAATATCTTTCTTAGATGAGTCGGAAGTCAAATTATTTTAATGCAGTTTTGTTTCAAAGATCGAGTGAATTCTAAAAACACCTCTATAATTGAAATGGGGCAATTTTAGACGAAAATATGGCCATTTATTTCAAGGTAGACCCTATTTAATGTTTGCCTTATATTTTCTATTAATCGAAGAATATCCCTTAATATCTTTCTTAGATGAGTCGGAAGTCAAATTATTTTAATGCAGTTTTGTTTCAAAGATCGAGTGAATTCTAAAAACACCTTTATAATTGAAATGGGGCAATTTTTGACGAAGATATGGCCATTTATTTCAAGGTAGACCCTATTCAATGCTTTCCATATATTTTCTATTTATCGAAGAATATCCCTTAATATCTTTCTTAGATGAGTCGGAAGTCAAATTATTTTAATGCAGTTTTGTTTCAAAGATCGAGTGAATTCTAAAACCACCTCTATAATTGAAATGGGGCAATTTTAGACGAAAATATGGCCATTTATTTCAAGGTAGACCCTCTTCAATGCTTTCCATATATTTTCTATTTATCGAAGAATATCCCTTAATACCTTTCTAAGATGAGTCGGAAGTCAAATTATTTTAATGCAGTTTTGTTCCAAAGATCGAGTGAATTCTAAAAACACCTTAATAATTGAAATGGGGCAATTTTTGACGAAGATATGGCCATTTAGTTCAAGGTTGACCCTATTTAATGTTTGGCTTATATTTTCTATTAATCGAAGAATATCCCTTAATATCTTTCTTAGATGAGTCGGAAGTCAAATTATTTTAGTGCAGTTTTGTTCCAAAGATCGAGTGAATTCTAAAAACACCTTTATAATTGAAATGGGGCAATTTTTGACGAAGATATGGCCATTTATTTCAAGGTTGACCCTATTTAATGTTTGCCTTATATTTTCTATTAATCGAAGAATATCCCTTAATATCTTTCTTAGATGAGTCGGAAGTCAAATTATTTTAATGCAGTTTTGTTTCAAAGATCGAGTGAATTCTAAAAACACCTTTATAATTGAAATGGGGCAATTTTTGACGAAGATATGGCCATTTATTTCAAGGTAGACCCTATTTAATGCTTTCCATATATTTTCTATTTATCGAAGAATATCCCTTAATATCTGTCTTACATGAGTCGGTAGTCAAATTATTTTAATGCAGTTTTGTTCCAAAGATCGAGTGAATTCTAAAAACACCTTTATAATTGAAATGGGGCAATTTTTGACGAAGATATAGCCATTTATTTCAAGGTAGACCCTATTTAATACTTTCCATATATTTTCTGTTAATCAAAGAATATCCCTTTATATCTTTCTTAGATGAGTCGGAAGTCAAACTATTTTAATGCAGTTTTGTTCCAAAGATCGAGTGAATTCTAAAAACACCTTTATAATTGAAATGCGGCAATTTTTGACGAAGATATGGCCATTTATTTCAAGGTAGACCCTATTTAATGCTTTCCATATATTTTCTATTTATCGAAGAATATCCCTTAATATCTTTCTTAGCTGAGTCGGAAGTCAAATTATTTTAATGCAGTTTTGTTCCAAAGATCGAGTGAATTCTAAAAACACCTTTATAATTGAAATGGGGCAATTTTTGACGAAGATATAGCCATTTATTTCAAGGTAGACCCTATTTAATACTTTCCATATATTTTCTGTTAATCAAAGAATATCCCTTTATATCTTTCTTAGATGAGTCGGAAGTCAAACTATTTTAATGCAGTTTTGTTTCAAAGATCGAGTGAATTCTAAAAACACCTTTTTAATTGAAAAAGAGGCAATTTTTGACGAAGATATGGCCATTTATTTCAAGGTTGACCCTATTTAATGTTTGGCTTATATTTTCTATTAATCAAAGAATATCCCTTAATATCTTTCTTAGATGAGTCGAAAGTCAAATTATTTTAATGCAGTTTTGTTCCAAAGATCGAGTGAATTCTAAAAACACCTTTATAATTGAAATGGGGCAATTTTTGACGAAGATATGGCCATTTATTTCAAGGTAGACCCTACTTAATACTTTCCATATATTTTCTGTTAATCAAAGAATATCCCTTAATATCTTTCTTAGATGAGTCGGAAGTCAAACTATTTTAATGCAGTTTTGTTCCAAAGATCGAGTGAATTCTAAAAACACCTTTATAATTGAAATGGGGCAATTTTTGACGAAGATATGGCCATTTATTTCAAGGTAGAGCCTATTTAATGCTTTCCATATATTTTCTATTTATCGAAGAATATCCCTTAATATCTTTCTTAGCTGAGTCGGAAGTCAAATTATTTTAATGCAGTTTTGTTTCAAAGATTGAGCGAATTCTAAAAACACCTTTATAATTGAAATGGGGCAATTTTTGACGAAGATATGGCCATTTATTTCAAGGTAGACCCTATTTAATGCTTTCCATATATTTTCTGTTAATCGAAGAATATCCCTTAATATCTTTCTTATATGAGTCGGAAGTCAAAGTATTTTAACGCAGTTTTGTTCCAAAGATCAAGCGAATTCTAAAAACACCTTTATAATTGAAATGGAGCAATTTTTGACGAAGATATGGCCATTTATTTCAAGGTAGACCCTACTTAATACTTTCCATATATTTTCTATTTATCGAAGAATATCCCTTAATATCTTTCTTAGCTGAGTCGGAAGTCAAATTATTTTAATGCAGTTTTGTTCCAAAGATCGAGTGAATTCTAAAAACACCTTTATAATTGAAATGGGGCAATTTTTGACGAAGATATAGCCATTTATTTCAAGGTAGACCCTATTTAATGCTTTCAATATATTTTCTATTTATCGAAGAATATCCCTTAATACCTTTCTAAGATGAGTCGGAAGTCAAATTATTTTAATGCAGTTTTGTTCCAAAGATCGAGTGAATTCTAAAAACACCTTTATAATTGAAATGGGGCAATTTTTGACGAAGATATGGCCATTTATTTCAAGGTAGACCCTATTTAATACTTTCCATATATTTTCTGTTAATCAAAGAATATCCCTTTATATCTTTCTTAGATGAGTCGGAAGTCAAATTATTTTACTGCAGTTTTGTTCCAAAGATCGAGTGAATTCTAAAAACACCTTTATAATTGAAATGGGGCAATTTTTGACGAAGATATGGCCATTTATTTCAAGGTAGACCCTATTTAATGCTTTCCATATATTTTCTGTTAATCAAAGAATATCCCTTAATATCTTTTTTAGATGAGTCGGAAGTCAAACTATTTTAATGCAGTTTTGTTTCAAAGATCGAGTGAATTCTAAAAACACCTTTATAGTTGAAATGGGGCAATTTTTGACGAAGATATGGCCATTTATTTCAAGGTAGACCCTATTTAATGCTTTCCATATATTTTCTATTTATCGAAGAATATCCCTTAATATCTTTTTTAGATGAGTCGGAAGTCAAACTATTTTAATGCAGTTTTGTTTCAAAGATCGAGTGAATTCTAAAACCACCTTTATCATTGAAATAGGGCAATTTTTGACGAAGATATGGCCATTTATTTCAAGGTAGACCCTATTTAATGCTTTCAATATATTTTCTATTTATCGAAGAATATCCCTTAATACCTTTCTAAGATGAGTCGGAAGTCAAATTATTTTAATGCAGTTTTGTTCCAAAGATCGAGTGAATTCTAAAAACACCTTTATAATTGAAATGGGGCAATTTTTGACGAAGATATAGCCATTTATTTCAAGGTAGACCCTATTTAATACTTTCCATATATTTTCTGTTAATCAAAGAATATCCCTTTATATCTTTCTTAGATGAGTCGGAAGTCAAATTATTTTACTGCAGTTTTGTTCCAAAGATCGAGTGAATTCTAAAAACACCTTTATAATTGAAATGGGGCAATTTTTGACGAAGGTATGGCCATTTATTTCAAGGTAGCGCCTATTTAATGCTTTCCATATATTTTCTATTTATCGAAGAATATCCCTTATTATCTTTCTTAGATGAGTCGGAAGTCAAATTATTTTAATGCAGTTTTGTTCCAAAGATCGAGTGAAATCTTAAAACACCTTTATAATTAAAATGGGGCAATTTTTGACGAAGATATGGCCATTTATTTCAAGGTTGACCCTATTTAATGTTTGGCTTATATTTTCTATTAATCGAAGAATATCTCTTAATATCTTTCTTAGATGAGTCGGAAGTCGAATTATTTTAATGCAGTTTTGTTCCAAAGATCGAGTGAATTCTAAAAACACCTTTATAATTGAAATGGGGCAATTTTTGACGAAGATATGGCCATTTATTTCAAGGTAGACCCTATTTAATGCTTTCCATATATTTTCTATTTATCGAAGAATATCCCTTAATATCTTTCTTAGATGAGTCGGAAGTCAAATTATTTTAATGCAGTTTTGTTTCAAAGATCGAGTGAATTCTAAAAACACCTTTATAATTAAAATATGGATATTTTTGACGAAGATATGGCCATTTATTTCAAGGTAGCGCCTATTTAATGCTTTCCATATATTTTCTATTTATCGAAGAATATCCCTTAATACCTTTCTAAGATGAGTCGGAAGTCAAATTATTTTAATGCAGTTTTGTTCCAAAGATCGAGTGAAATCTTAAAACACCTTTATAATTAAAATGGGGCAATTTTTGACGAAGATATGGCCATTTATTTCAAGGTTGACCCTATTTAATATTTGGCTTATATTTTCTATTAATCGAAGAATATCCCTTAATATCTTTCTTAGATGAGTCGAAAGTCGAATTATTTTAATGCAGTTTTGTTTCATAGATCGAGCGAATTCTAAAAACACCTTTATAATTGAAATGGGGCAATTTTTGACGAAGATATGGCCATTTATTTCAAGGTAGAGCCTATTTAATGCTTTCCATATATTTTCTATTTATCGAAGAATATCCCTTAATATCTTTCTTAGATAAGTCGGAAGTCAAATTATTTTAATGCAGTTTTGTTTCAAAGATCGAGTGAATTCTAAAAACACGTCTATATATGAAATGGGGCAATTTTAGACGAAAATATGGCCATTTATTTCAAGGTAGACCCTATTCAATGCTTTCCATATATTTTCTATTTATCGAAGAATATCCCTTAACACCTTTCTAAGATGAGTCGGAAGTCAAATTATTTTAATGCAGTTTTGTTTCAAAGATCGAGTGAATTCTAAAAACACCTTTATAATTGAAATGGGGCAATTTTTGACGAAGATATGGCCATTTATTTCAAGGTTGACCCTATTTAATGTTTGCCTTATATTTTCTATTAATCGAAGAATATCCCTTAATATCTTTCTTAGATGAGTCGGAAGTCAAATTATTTTAATGCAGTTTTGTTTCAAAGATCGAGTGAATTCTAAAAACACCTTTATAATTGAAATGGGGCAATTTTTGACGAAGATATGGCCATTTATTTCAAGGTAGACCCTATTTAATACTTTCCATATATTTTCTGTTCATCAAAGAATATCCCTTAATATCTTGCTTAGGTGAGTCGGTAGTCTAACTATTTTAATGCAGTTTTGTTTCAAAGATCGAGTGAATTCTGAAAACACCTTTATAATTGAAATGGGGCAATTTTTGACGAAGATATGGCCATTTATTTCAAGGTTGACCCTATTTAATGTTTGGCTTATATTTTCTATTAATCGAAGAATATCCCTTAATATCTTTCTTAGATGAGTCGAAAGTCAAATTATTTTAATGCAGTTTTGTTCCAAAGATCGAGTGAATTCTAAAAACACCTTTATAATTGAAATGGGGCAATTTTTGACGAAGATATGGCCATTTATTTCAAGGTAGACCCTATTTAATACTTTCCATATATTTTCTGTTCATCAAAGAATATCCCTTAATATCTTGCTTAGATGAGTCGGTAGTCTAACTATTTTAATGCAGTTTTGTTTCAAAGATCGAGTGAATTCTGAAAACACCTTTATAATTGAAATGGGGCAATTTTTGACGAAGATATGGCCATTTATTTCAAGGTAGAGCCTATTTAATGCTTTCAATATATTTTCTATTTGTCGAAGAATATCCCTCAATATCTTTCCTAGCTGAGTCGGAAGTAAAATTATTTTAATGCAGTTTTGTTCCAAAGATCAAGCGAATTCTAAAAATACCTTTATAATTGAAATGGGGCAATTTTTGACGAAGATATGGCCATTTATTTCAAGGTAGACCCTATTTAATGCTTTCCATATATTTTCTGTTAATCAAAGAATATCCCTTAATATCTTTCTTAGATGAGTCGGAAGTCAAATTATTTTAACGCACTTTTATTCCAAAGATTGAGTGAATTCTAAAAACACCTTTATAATTGAAATGGGTCAATTTTTGACGAAGATATGGCCATTTATTTCAAGCTAGACCCTATTTAATACTTTCCATATATTTTCTGTTAATCAAAGAACATCCCTTAATATCTTTTTTAGATGAGTCGGAAGTCAAACTATTTTAATGCAGTTTTGTTTCAAAGATCGAGTGAATTCTAAAAACACCTTTATAGTTGAAATGGGGCAAATTTTGACGAAGATATGGCCATTTATTTCAAGGTAGACCCTATTTAATGCTTTCCATATATTTTCTATTTATCGAAGAATATCCCTTAATACCTTTCTTAGATGAGTCGGAAGTCAAATTATTTTAATGCAGTTTTGTTTCAAAGATCGAGTGAATTCTAAAAACACCTTTATAATTAAAATATGGCAATTTTTGACGAAGATATGGCCATTTATTTCAAGGTAGCGCCTATTTAATGCTTTCCATATATTTTCTATTTATCGAAGAATATCCCTTATTATCTTTCTTAGATGAGTCGGAAGTCAAATTATTTTAATGCAGTTTTGTTCCAAAGATCGAGTGAAGTCTTAAAACACCTTTATAATTAAAATGGGGCAATTTGTGACGAAGATATGGCCATTTATTTCAAGGTTGACCCTATTTAATGTTTGGCTTATATTTTCTATTAATCGAAGAATATCCCTTAATATCTTTCTTAGATGAGTCGAAAGTCAAATTATTTTAATGCAGTTTTGTTTCAAAGATCGATTGAATTCTAAAAACACCTTTATAATTGAAATGGGGCAATTTTTGACGAAGATATGGCCATTTATTTCAAGGTAGAGCCAATTTAATGATTTCCATATATTTTCTATTTATCGAAGAATATCCCTTAATATCTTTCTTAGATAAGTCGGAAGTCAAATTATTTTAATGCAGTTTTGTTTCAAAGATTGAGTGAATTCTAAAAACACCTCTATTATTGAAATGGGGCAATTTTAGACGAAAATATGGCCATTTATTTCAAGGTAGACCCTATTCAATGCTTTCCATATATTTTCTATTTATCGAAGAATATCCCTTAACACCTTTCTAAGATGAGTCGGAAGTCAAATTATTTTAATGCAGTTTTGTTTCAAAGATCGAGTGAATTCTAAAAACACCTTTATAATTGAAATGGGGCAATTTTTGACGAAGATATGGCCATTTATTTCAAGGTTGACCATATTTAATGTTTGCCTTATATTTTCTATTAATCGAAGAATATCCCTTAATATCTTTCTTAGATGAGTCGGAAGTCAAATTATTTTAATGCAGTTTTGTTTCAAAGATCGAGTGAATTCTAAAAACACCTTTATAATTGAAATGGGGCAATTTTTGACGAAGATATGGCCATTTATTTCAAGGTTGACCCTATTTAATGTTTGGCTTATCTTTTCTATTAATCGAAGAATATCCCTTAATATCTTTCTTAGATGAGTCGAAAGTCGAATTATTTTAATGCAGTTTTGTTCCAAAGATCGAGTGAATTCTAAAAACACCTTTATAATTGAAATGGGGCAATTTTTGACGAAGATATGGCCATTTATTTCAAGGTAGACCCTATTTAATACTTTCCATATATTTTCTGTTCATCAAAGAATATCCCTTAATATCTTGCTTAGGTGAGTCGGTAGTCTAACTATTTTAATGCAGTTTTGTTTCAAAGATCGAGTGAATTCTGAAAACACCTTTATAATTGAAATGGGGCAATTTTTGACGAAGATATGGCCATTTATTTCAAGGTTGACCCTATTTAATGTTTGGCTTATATTTTCTGTTAATCAAAGAATATCCCTTAATATCTTTCCTAGCTGAGTCGGAAGTAAAATTATTTTAATGCAGTTTTGTTCCAAAGATCAAGCGAATTCTAAAAATACCTTTATAATTGAAATGGGGCAATTTTTGACGAAGATATGGCCATTTATTTCAAGGTTGACCCTATTTAATGTTTGGCTTATATTTTCTGTTAATCAAAGAATATCCCTTAATATCTTTCTTAGATGAGTCGGAAGTCAAATTATTTTAACGCACTTTTATTCCAAAGATTGAGTGAATTCTAAAAACACCTTTATAATTGAAATGGGGCAATTTTTGACGAAGATATGGCCATTTATTTCAAGGTAGACCCTATTTAATACTTTCCATATATTTTCTGGTAATCAAAGAATAGCCCTTAATATCTTTTTTAGATCAGTCGGAAGTCAAACTATTTTAATGCAGTTTAGTTTCAAAGATCGAGTGAATTCTAAAAACACCTTTATAGTTGAAATGGGGCAAATTTTGACGAAGATATGGCCATTTATTTCAAGGTAGACCCTATCTAATGCTTTCCATATATTTTCTATTTATCGAAGAATATCCCTTAATATCTTTTTTAGATGAGTCGGAAGTCAAACTATTTTAATGCAGTTTTGTTTCAAAGATCGAGTGAATTCTAAAAACACCTTTATCATTGAAATGGGGCAATTTTTGACGAAGATATGGCCATTTATTTCAAGGTAGACCCTATTTAATACTTTCCATATATTTTCTGGTAATCAAAGAATAGCCCTTAATATCTTTTTTAGATCAGTCGGAAGTCAAACTATTTTAATGCAGTTTTGTTTCAAAGATCGAGTGAATTCTAAAAACACCTTTATAGTTGAAATGGGGCAATTTTTGACGAAGATATGGCCATTTATTTCAAGGTAGACCCTATTTAATGCTTTCCATATATTTTCTATTTATCGAAGAATATCCCTTAATATCTTTTTTAGATGAGTCGGAAGTCAAACTATTTTAATGCAGTTTTGTTTCAAAGATCGAGTGAATTCTAAAAACACCTTTATCATTGAAATGGGGCAATTTTTGACGAAGATATGGCCATTTATTTCAAGGTAGACCCTATTTAATGCTTTCCATATATTTTCTATTAATCGAAGAATATCCCTTAATATCTTTCTTAGATGAGTCGGAAGTCAAATTATTTTAATGCACTTTTGTTCCAAAGATTGAGTGAATTCTAAAAACACCTTTATAATTGAAATGGGGCAATTTTTGACGAAGATATGGCCATTTATTTCAAGGTAGACCCTATTTAATACTTTCCATATATTTTCTATTAATCAAAGAATATCCCTTAATATCTTTTTTAGATGAGTCGGAAGTCAAACTATTTTAATGCAGTTTTGTTTCAAAGATCGAGTGAATTCTAAAAACACCTTTATAGTTGAAATGGGGCAATTTTTGACGAAGATATGGCCATTTATTTCAAGGTAGACCCTATTTAATGCTTTCCATATATTTTCTATTTATCGAAGAATATCCCTTAATATCTTTTTTAGATGAGTCGGAAGTCAAATTATTTTAATGCAGTTTTGTTTCAAAGATCGAGTGAATTCTAAAAACACCTTTATCATTGAAATGGGGCAATTTTTGACGAAGATATGGCCATTTATTTCAAGGTAGACCCTATTTAATACTTTCCATATATTTTCTGGTAATCAAAGAATATCCCTTAATATCTTTTTTAGATGAGTCGGAAGTCAAATTATTTTAATGCAGTTTTGTTTCAAAGATCGAGTGAATTCTAAAAACACCTTTATAATTGAAATGGGGCAAATTTTTGACGAAGATATGGCCATTTATTTCAAGGTAGACCCTATTTAATGCTTTCCATATATTTTCTATTTATCGAAGAATATCCCTTAATATCTTTTTTAGATGAGTCGGAAGTCAAACTATTTTAATGCAGTTTTGTTTCAAAGATCGAGTGAATTCTAAAAACACCTTTATCATTGAAATGGGGCAACTTTTGACGAAGATATGGCCATTTATTTCAAGGTAGACCCTATTTAATGCTTTCAATATATTTTCTATTTATCGAAGAATATCCCTTAATACCTTTCTAAGATGAGTCGGAAGTCAAATTATTTTAATGCAGTTTTGTTCCAAAGATCGAGTGAATTCTAAAAACACCTTTATAATTGAAATGGGGCAATTTTTGACGAAGATATGGCCATTTATTTCAAGGTAGACCCTATTTAATGCTTTCCATATATTTTCTATTTATCGAAGAATATCCCTTAATACCTTTCTAAGATGAGTCGGAAGTCAAATTATTTTAATGCAGTTTTGTTCCAAAGATCGAGTGAATTCTAAAAACACCTTTATCATTGAAATGGGGCAATTTTTGACGAAGATATGGCCATTTATTTCAAGGTAGACCCTATTTAATACTTTCCATATATTTTCTGGTAATCAAAGAATAGCCCTTAATATCTTTTTTAGATCAGTCGGAAGTCAAACTATTTTAATGCAGTTTTGTTTCAAAGATCGAGTGAATTCTAAAAACACCTTTATAGTTGAAATGGGGCAATTTTTGACGAAGATATGGCCATTTATTTCAAGGTAGACCCTATTTAATGCTTTCCATATATTTTCTATTTATCGAAGAATATCCCTTAATATCTTTTTTAGATGAGTCGGAAGTCAAACTATTTTAATGCAGTTTTGTTTCAAAGATCGAGTGAATTCTAAAAACACCTTTATCATTGAAATGGGGCAATTTTTGACGAAGATATGGCCATTTATTTCAAGGTAGACCCTATTTAATGCTTTCAATATATTTTCTATTTATCGAAGAATATCCCTTAATATCTTTCTTAGATGAGTCGGAAGTCAAATTATTTTAATGCAGTTTTGTTCCAAAGATCGAGTGAATTCTAAAAACACCTTTATAATTGAAATGGGGCAATTTTTGACGAAGATATGGCCATTTATTTCAAGGTAGACCCTATTTAATGCTTTCCATATATTTTCTATTTATCGAAGAATATCCCTTAAT
Source organism: Drosophila grimshawi (assembly GCF_018153295.1). Classification (NCBI taxonomy): domain Eukaryota; kingdom Metazoa; phylum Arthropoda; class Insecta; order Diptera; family Drosophilidae; genus Drosophila; species Drosophila grimshawi. The sequence continues at coordinate 23,815 of NW_025063367.1, forward strand.
ATCTTTCTTAGATGAGTCGGAAGTCAAATTATTTTAATGCAGTTTTGTTCCAAAGATCGAGTGAATTCTTAAAACACCTTTATAATTGAAATGGGGTAGTTTTTGACGAAGATATGGCCATTTATTTCAAGGTTGACCCTATTTAATGTTTGGCTTATATTTTCTATTAATCGAAGAATATCCCTTAATATCTTTCTTAGATGAATCGGAAGTCAAATTATTTTAATGCAGTTTTGTTCCAAAGATCGAGTGAATTCTAAAAACACCTTTATAATTGAAATGGGGCAATTTTTGACGAAGATATGGCCATTTATTTCAAGGTTGACCCGATTTAATATTTGGCTTATATTTTCTATTAATCAAAGAATATCCCTTAATATCTTTCTTAGATGAGTCGGAAGTCAAACTATTTTAATGCAGTTTTGTTTCAAAGATCGAGTGAATTCTAAAAACACCTTTATCATTGAAATGGGGCAATTTTTGACGAAGATATGGCCATTTATTTCAAGGTAGACCCTATTTAATACTTTCCATATATTTTCTGGTAATCAAAGAATATCCCTTAATATCTTTTTTAGATGAGTCGGAAGTCGAATTATTTTAATGCAGTTTTGTTTCAAAGATCGAGTGAATTCTAAAAACACCTTTATAATTGAAATGGGGCAAATTTTGACAAAGATATGGCCATTTATTTCAAGGTAGACCCTATTTAATGCTTTCCATATATTTTCTATTTGTCGAGGAATATCCCTCAATATCTTTCTTAGCTGAGTCGGAAGTCAAATTATTTTAATGCAGTTTTGTTTCGAAGATTGAGTGAATTCTAAAAACACCTCTATAATTGAAATGGGGCAATTTTAGACGAAAATATGGCCATTTATTTCAAGGTAGACCCTATTCAATGCTTTCCATATATTTTCTATTTATCGAAGAATATCCCTTAATACCTTTCTAAGATGAGTCGGAAGTCAAATTATTTTAATGCAGTTTTGTTTCAAAGATCGAGTGAATTCTAAAAACATCTTTATAATTGAAATGAGGCAAATTGAGAAGAAGATATGGCAATTTATTTCAAGGTTGACCCTATTTAATGTTTGCCTTATATTTTCTATTAATCGAAGAATATCTCTAAATATCTTTCTTAGATGAGTCGGAAGTCAAATTATTTTAATGCAGTTTTGTTTCAAAGATCGAGTGAATTCTAAAAACACCTTTATAATTGAAATGGGGCAATTTTTGACGAAGATATGGCCATTTATTTCAAGGTTGACCCTATTTAATGTTTGGCTTATCTTTTCTATTAATCGAAGAATATCCCTTAATATCTTTCTTAGATGAGTCGGAAGTCGAATTATTTTAATGCAGTTTTGTTCCAAAGATCGAGTGAATTCTAAAAACACCTTTATAATTGAAATGGGGCAATTTTTGACGAAGATATGGCCATTTATTTCAAGGTTGACCCTATTTAATACTTTCCATATATTTTCTGTTCATCAAAGAATATCCCTTAATATCTTTTTTAGATGAGTCGGTAGTCTAACTATTTTAATGCAGTTTTGTTTCAAAGATCGAGTGAATTCTAAAAACACCTTTATAATTGAAATGGGGCAATTTTTGACGAAGATATGGCCATTTATTTCAAGGTAGAGCCTATTTAATGCTTTCAATATATTTTCTATTTGTCGAAGAATATCCCTCAATATCTTTCCTAGCTGAGTCGGAAGTAAAATTATTTTAATGCAGTTTTGTTTCAAAGATCGAGTGAATTCTAAAAACACCTTTATAATTGAAATGGGGCAATTTTTGACAAAGATATGGCCATTTATTTCAAGGTAGACCCTATTTAATGCTTTCCATATATTTTCTGTTCATCAAAGAATATCCCTTAATATCTTGTCTTAGATGAGTCGGTAGTCAAACTATTTTAATGCAGTTTTGTTCCAAAGATCAAGCGAATTCTAAAAATACCTTTATAATTGAAATGGGGCAATGTTTGACGAAGATATGGCCATTTATTTCAAGGTAGACCCTATTTAATGCTTTCCATATATTTTCTGTTAATCAAAGAATATCCCTTAATATCTTTCTTAGATGAGTCGGAAGTCAAATTATTTTAACGCACTTTTATTCCAAAGATTGAGTGAATTCTAAAAACACCTTTATAATTGAAATGGGGCAATTTTTGACGAAGATATGGCCATTTATTTCAAGGTAGACCCTATTTAATACTTTCCATATATTTTCTGTTAATCAAAGAACATCCCTTAATATCTTTTTTAGATGAGTCGGAAGTCAAACTATTTTAATGCAGTTTTGTTTCAAAGATCGAGTGAATTCTAAAAACACCTTTATCATTGAAATGGGGCAATTTTTGACGAAGATATGGCCATTTATTTCAAGGTAGACCCTATTTAATACTTTCCATATATTTTCTGGTAATCAAAGAATAGCCCTTAATATCTTTTTTAGATCAGTCGGAAGTCAAACTATTTTAATGCAGTTTTGTTTCAAAGATCGAGTGAATTCTAAAAACACCTTTATAGTTGAAATGGGGCAAATTTTGACGAAGATATGGCCATTTATTTCAAGGTAGACCCTATTTAATGCTTTCCATATATTTTCTATTTATCGAAGAATATCCCTTAATATCTTTTTTAGATGAGTCGGAAGTCAAACTATTTTAATGCAGTTTTGTTTCAAAGATTGAGTGAATTCTAAAAACACCTTTATAATTGAAATGGGGCAATTTTTGACGAAGATATGGCCATTTATTTCAAGGTAGACCCTATTTAATGCTTTCAATATATTTTCTATTTATCGAAGAATATCCCTTAATATCTTTCTTAGATGAGTCGGAAGTCAAATTATTTTAATGCAGTTTTGTTCCAAAGATCGAGTGAATTCTAAAAACACCTTTATAATTGAAATGGGGCAATTTTTGACGAAGATATGGCCATTTATTTCAAGGTAGACCCTATTTAATGCTTTCCATATATTTTCTATTTATCGAAGAATATCCCTTAATATCTTTCTTAGATGAGTCGGAAGTCAAATTATTTTAATGCAGTTTTGTTCCAAAGATCGAGTGAATTCTTAAAACACCTTTATAATTGAAATGGGGCAATTTTTGACGAAGATATGGCCATTTATTTCAAGGTTGACCCTATTTAATGTTTGGCTTATATTTTCTATTAATCGAAGAATATCCCTTAATATCTTTCTTAGATGAGTCGGAAGTCAAATTATTTTAATGCAGTTTTGTTCCAAAGATCGAGTGAATTCTAAAAACACCTTTATAATTAAAATGGGGCAATTTTTGACGAAGATATGGCCATTTATTTCAAGGTTGACCCGATTTAATGTTTGGCTTATATTTTCTATTAATCAAAGAATATCCCTTAATATCTTTCTTAGATGAGTCGGAAGTCAAATTATTTTAATGCAGTTTTGTTTCAAAGATCGAGTGAATTCTAAAAACACCTTTATAATTGAAATGGGGCAATTTTTGACGAAGATATGGCCATTTATTTCAAGGTAGACCCTATTTAATACTTTCCATATATTTTCTGTTAATCAAAGAACATCCCTTAATATCTTTTTAGATGAGTCGGAAGTCAAATTATTTTAATGCAGTTTTGTTTCAAAGATCGAGTGAGTTCTAAAAACACCTTTATAATTGAAATGGGGCAATTTTTGACGAAGATATGGCCATTTATTTCAAGGTAGACCCTATTTAATACTTTCCATATATTTTCTGGTAATCAAAGAATATCCCTTAATATCTTTTTTAGATGAGTCGGAAGTCAAACTATTTTAATGCAGTTTTGTTTCAAAGATCGAGTGAATTCTAAAAACACCTTTATAATTGAAATGGGGCAAATTTTGACAAAGATATGGCCATTTATTTCAAGGTAGAGCCTATTTAATGCTTTCCATATATTTTCTATTTGTCGAGGAATATCCCTCAATATCTTTCTTAGCTGAGTCGGAAGTCAAATTATTTTAATGCAGTTTTGTTTCGAAGATCGAGTGAATTCTAAAAACACCTTTATAATTGAAATGGGGCAATTTTTGACGAAGATATGGCCATTTATTTCAAGGTAGACCCTATTTAATGCTTTCCATATATTTTCTGTTAATCAAGAATATCCCTTAATATCTTTCTTATATGAGTCGGAAGTCAAACTATTTTAATGCAGTTTTGTTCCAAAGATCAAGTGAATTCTAACAACACCTTTATTATTGAAATGGAGCAATTTTTGACGAAGATATGGCCATTTATTTCAAGGTAGACCCTACTTAATACTTTCCATATATTTTCTATTTATCGAAGAATATCCCTTAATACCTTTCTTAGATGAGCCGGAAGTCAAATTATTTTAATGCAGTTTTGTTCCAAAGATCGAGCGAATTCTTAAAATACCTTTATAATTGAAATGGGGCAATTTTTGACGAAGATATAGCTATTTATTTCAAGGTAGACCCTATTTAATACTTTCCATATATTTTCTGTTAATCAAAGAATATCCCTTAATATCTTTCTTAGATGAGTCGGAAGTCAAATTATTTTAATGTAGTTTTGTTCCAAAGATCGAGTGAATTCTTAAAACACCTTTATAATTGAAATGGGGTAGTTTTTGACGAAGATATGGCCATTTATTTCAAGGTTGACCCTATTTAATGTTTGGCTTATATTTTCTATTAATCGAAGAATATCCCTTAATATCTTTCTTAGATGAGTCGGAAGTCGAATTATTTTAATGCAGTTTTGTTCCAAAGATCGAGTGAATTCTAAAAACACCTTTATAATTGAAATGGGGCAATTTTTGACGAAGATATGGCCATTTATTTCAAGGTTGACCCTATTTAATGTTTGGCTTATATTTTCTATTAATCGAAGAATATCCCTTAATATCTTTCTTAGATGAGTCGGAAGTCAAATTATTTTAATGCAGTTTTGTTCCAAAGATCGAGTGAATTCTAAAAACACCTTTATCATTGAAATGGGGCAATTTTTGATGAAGATATGGCCATTTATTTCAAGGTAGACCCTATTTAATACTTTCCATATATTTTCTGTTAATCAAAGAACATCCCTTAATATCTTTTTTAGATGAGTCGGAAGTCAAACTATTTTAATGCAGTTTTGTTTCAAAGATCGAGTGAATTCTAAAAACACCTTTATCATTGAAATGGGGCAATTTTTGACGAAGATATGGCCATTTATTTCAAGGTAGACCCTATTTAATACTTTCCATATATTTTCTGGTAATCAAAGACTATCCCTTAATATCTTTTTTAGATGAGTCGGAAGTCAAACTATTTTAAAGCAGTTTTGTTTCAAAGATCGAGTGAATTCTAAAAACACCTTTATAATTGAAATGGGGCAAATTTTGACAAAGATATGGCCATTTATTTCAAGGTAGAACCTATTTAATGCTTTCCATATATTTTCTATTTGTCGAGGAATATTCCTCAATATCTTTCTTAGCTGAGTCGGACGTCAAATTATTTTAATGCAGTTTTGTTTCGAAGACTGAGTGAATTCTAAAAACACCTCTATAATTGAAATGGGGCAATTTTAGACGAAAATATGGCCATTTATTTCAAGGTAGACCCTATTCAATGCTTTCCATATATTTTCTATTTATCGAAGAATATCCCTTAATACCTTTCTAAGATGAGTCGGAAGTCAAATTATTTTAATGCAGTTTTGTTTCAAAGATCGAGTGAATTTTAAAAACACCTATATAATTGAAATGGGGCAATTTTTGACGAAGATATGGCCATTTATTTCAAGGTTGACCATATTTAATGTTTGCCTTATATTTTATATTAATCGAAGAATATCCCTTAATATCTTTCTTAGATGAGTCGGAAGTCAAATTATTTTAATGCAGTTTTGTTTCAAAGATCGAGTGAATTCTAAAAACACCTTTATAATTGAAATGGGGCAATTTTTGACGAAGATATGGCCATTTATTTCAAGGTTGACCCTATTTAATGTTTGGCTTATCTTTTCTATTAATCGAAGAATATCCCTTAATATCTTTCTTAGATGAGTCGAAAGTCGAATTATTTTAATGCAGTTTTGTTCCAAAGATCGAGTGAATTCTAAAAACACCTTTATAATTGAAATGGGGCAATTTTTGACGAAGATATGGCCATTTATTTCAAGGTAGACCCTATTTAATACTTTCCATATATTTTCTGTTCATCAAAGAATATCCCTTAATATCTTGTTTAGATGAGTCGGTAGTCTAACTATTTTAATGCAGTTTTGTTTCAAAGATCGAGTGAATTCTGAAAACACCTTTATAATTGAAATGGGGCAATTTTTGACGAAGATATGGCCATTTATTTCAAGGTAGAGCCTATTTAATGCTTTCAATATATTTTCTATTTGTCGAAGAATATCCCTCAATATCTTTCCTAGCTGAGTCGGAAGTCAAATTATTTTAATGCAGTTTTGTTTCAAAGATCAAGCGAATTCTAAAAACACCTTTATCATTGAAATGGGGCAATTTTTGACGAAGATATGGCCATTTATTTCAAGGTAGACCCTATTTAATACTTTCCATATATTTTCTGTTAATCAAAGACTATCCCTTAATATCTTTTTTAGATGAGTCGGAAGTCAAACTATTTTAATGCAGTTTTGTTTCAAAGATCGAGTGAATTCTAAAAACACCTTTATAATTGAAATGGGGCAATTTTTGACGAAGATATGGCCATTTATTTCAAGGTAGACCCTATTTAATGCTTTCCATATATTTTCTATTTATCGAAGAATATCCCTCAATATCTTTCTTAGATGAGTCGGAAGTCAAATTATTTTAATGCAGTTTTGTTTCGAAGATTGAGTGAATTCTAAAAACACCTTTATAATTGAAATGGGGCAATTTTTGACGAAGATATGGCCATTTATTTCAAGGTAGACCCTATTTAATGCTTTCCATATATTTTCTATTTATCGAAGAATATCCCTTAATACCTTTCTAAGATGAGTCGGAAGTCAAATTATTTTAATGCAGTTTTGTTCCAAAGATCGAGTGAATTCTAAAAACACCTTTATAATTAAAATGGGGCAATTTTTGACGAAGATATGGCCATTTATTTCAAGGTTGACCCGATTTAATGTTTGGCTTATATTTTCTATTAATCAAAGAATATCCCTTAATATCTTTCTTAGATGAGTCGGAAGTCAAATTATTTTCATGCAGTTTTGTTTCAAAGATTGAGTGAATTCTAAAAACACCTTTATAATTGAAATGGGGCAATTTTTGACGAAGATATGGCCATTTATTTCAAGGTAGACCCTATTTAATACTTTCCATATATTTTCTGTTCATCAAAGAATATCCCTTAATATCTTGTTTAGATGAGTCGGATAGTCTAACTATTTTAATGCAGTTTTGTTTCAAAGATCGAGTGAATTCTAAAAACACCTTTATAATTGAAATGGAGCAATTTTTGACGAAGATATGGCTATTTATATTAAGGTAGACCCTATTTAATGCTTTCCATATATTTTCTATTTATCTAAGAATATCCCTTAATATCTTTCTTAGCTGAGTCGGAAGTCAAATTATTTTAATGCAGTTTTGTTTCAAAGATCAAGTGAATTCTAAAAACACCTTTATAATTGAAATGGGGCAATTTTTGACGAAGATATGGCCATTTATTTCAAGGTAGACCCTATTTAATACTTTCCATATATTTTCTGTTAATCAAAGAATATCCCTTAATATCTTTCTTAGATGAGTCGGAAGTCAAACTATTTTAATGCAGTTTTGTTCCAAAGATCAAGTGAATTCTAAAAACACCTTTATAATTGAAATGGGGCAATTTTTGACGAAGATATGGCCATTTATTTCAAGGTAGACCCTATTTAATGCTTTCAATATATTTTCTATTTATCGAAGAATATCCCTTAATAACTTTCTTAGATGAGACGGAAGTCAAATTATTTTAATGCAATTTTGTTCCAAAGATCGAGTGAATTCTAAAAACACCTTTATAATTGAAATGGGGCATTTTTTGACGAAGATATGGCCATTTATTTCAAGGTAGACCCTATTTAATGCTTTCCATATATTTTCTATTTATCGAAGAATATCCCTTAATATCTTTCTTAGATGAGTCGGAAGTCAAATTATTTTAATGCAGTTTTGTTCCAAAGATCGAGTGAATTCTTAAAACACCTTTATAATTGAAATGGGGTAGTTTTTGACGAAGATATGGCCATTTATTTCAAGGTTGACCCTATTTAATGTTTGGCTTATATTTTCTATTAATCGAAGAATATCCCTTAATATCTTTCTTAGATGAGTCGAAAGTCAAATTATTTTAATGCAGTTTTGTTCCAAAGATCGAATGAATTCTAAAAACACCTTTATAATTGAAATGGGGCAATTTTTGACGAAGATATGGCCATTTATTTCAAGGTTGACCCGATTTAATGTTTGGCTTATATTTTCTATTAATCAAAGAATATCCCTTAATATCTTTCTTAGATGAGTCGGAAGTCAAATTATTTTAATGCAGTTTTGTTTCAAAGATCAAGTGAATTCTAAAAACACCTTTATAATTGAAATGGGGCAATTTTTGACGAAGATATGGCCATTTATTTCAAGGTAGACCCTATTTAATACTTTCCATATATTTTCTGTTAATCAAAGAACATCCCTTAATATCTTTTTTAGATGAGTCGGAAGTCAAATTATTTTAATGCAGTTTTGTTCCACGGATCGAGTGAATTCTAAAAACACCTTTATCATTGAAATGGGGCAATTTTTGACGAAGATATGGCCATTTATTTCAAGGTAGACCCTATTTAATACTTTCCATATATTTTCTGGTAATCAAAGAATATCCCTTAATATCTTTTTTAGATGAGTCGGAAGTCAAACTATTTTAATGCAGTTTTGTTTCAAAGATCGAGTGAATTCTAAAAACACCTTTATAATTGAAATGGGGCAAATTTTGACAAAGATATGGCCATTTATTTCAAGGTAGAGCCTATTTAATGCTTTCCATATATTTTCTATTTGTCGAGGAATATCCCTCAATATCTTTCTTAGCTGAGTCGGAAGTCAAATTATTTTAATGCAGTTTTGTTTCGAAGATCGAGCGAATTCTAAAAATACCTTTATAATTGAAATGGGGCAATTTTTGACGAAGATATGGCCATTTATTTCAAGGTAGACCCTATTTAATGCTTTCCATATATTTTCTGTTAATCAAGAATATCCCTTAATATCTTTCTTATATGAGTCGGAAGTCAAAGTATTTTAACGCAGTTTTGTTCCAAAGATCAAGTGAATTCTAAAAACACCTTTATAATTGAAATGGAGCAATTTTTGACGAAGATATGGCCATTTATTTCAAGGTAGACCCTACTTAATACTTTCCTTATATTTTCTATTTATCGAAGAATATCCCTTAATACCTTTCTTAGATGAGTCGGAAGTCAAATTATTTTAATGCAGTTTTGTTCCAAAGATCGAGCGAATTCTAAAAATACCTTTATAATTGAAATGGGGCAATTTTTGACGAAGATATAGCTATTTATTTCAAGGTAGACCCTATTTAATACTTTCCATATATTTTCTGTTAATCAAAGAATATCCCTTAATATCTTTCTTAGATGAGTCGGAAGTCAAATTATTTTAAAGTAGTTTTGTTTCAAAGATCGAGTGAATTCTTAAAACACCTTTATAATTGAAATGGGGCAATTTTTGACAAAGATATGGCCATTTATTTCAAGGTTGACCCTATTTAAAGTTTGGCTTATATATTCTATTAATCGAAGAATATCCCTTAATATCTTTCTTAGATGAGTCGGAAGTCAAATTATTTTAATGCAGTTTTGTTCCAAAGATCGAGTGAATTCTAAAAACACCTTTATAATTGAAATGGGGCAATTTTTGACGAAGATATGGTCATTTATTTCAAGGTTGACCCTATTTAATGTTTGGCTTATATTTTCTATTAATCGAAGAATATCCCTTAATATTTTTCTTAGATGAGTCGGAAGTCAAATTATTTTAATGCAGTTTTGTTCCAAAGATCGAGTGAATTCTAAAAACACCTTTATAATTGAAATGGGGCAATTTTTGACGAAGATATGGCCATTTATTTCAAGGTAGACCCTATTTAATACTTTCCATATATTTTCTGTTAATCAAAGAACATCCCTTAATATCTTTTTTAGATGAGTCGGAAGTCAAACTATTTTAATGCAGTTTTGTTTCAAAGATCGAGTGAATTCTAAAAACACCTTTATAATTGAAATGGGGCACATTTTGACGAAGATATGGCCATTTATTTCAAGGTAGACCCTATTTAATGCTTTCCATATATTTTCTATTTATCGAAGAATATCCCTCAATATCTTTCTTAGCTGAGTCGGAAGTCAAATTATTTTAATGCAGTTTTTGTTTCAAAGATCGAGCGAATTCTAAAAATACCTTTATAATTGAATTGAGGCAATTTTTGACGAAGATATGGCCATTTATTTCAAGGTAGACCCTATTTAATGCTTTCCATATATTTTCTGTTAATCGAAGAATATCCCTTAATATCTTTCTTAGATGAGTCGAAAGTCAAATTATTTTAATGCAGTTTTGTTCCAAAGATCAAGTGAATTCTAAAAACACCTTTATAATAGAAATGGGGCAATTTTTGACGAAGATATGGCCATTTATTTCAAGGTAGACCCTACTTAATACTTTCCATATATTTTCGTTTTATCGAAGAATATCCCTTAATACCTTTCTTAGATGAGTCGGAAGTCGAATTATTTTAATGCAGTTTTGTTCCAAAGATCGAGTGAATTCTAAAAACACCTTTATAATTGAAATGGGGCAATTTTTGACGAAGATATGGCCATTTATTTCAAGGTTGACCCTATTTAATGTTTGGCTTATATTTTCTATTAATCGAAGAATATCCCTTAATATCTTTCTTAGATGAGTCGGAAGTCAAATTATTTTAATGCAGTTTTGTTTCAAAGATCGAGCGAAATCTAAAAATACCTTTATAATTGAAATGGGGCAATTTTTGACGAAGATATGGCCATTTATTTCAAGGTAGACCCTATTTAATGCTTTCCATATATTTTCTGTTAATCGAAGAATATCCCTTAATATCTTTCTTAGATGAGTCGGAAGTCAAATTATTTTAATGCAGTTTTGTTCCAAAGATCGAGCGAATTCTAAAAATACCTTTATAATTGAAATGGGGCAATTTTTGACGAAGATATAGCTATTTATTTCAAGGTAGACCCTATTTAATGCTTTCCATATATTTTCTGTTAATCAAAGAATATCCCTTAATATCTTTCTTATATGAGTCGGAAGTCAAATTATTTTAACGCAGTTTTGTTTCAAAGATCGAGTGAATTCTTAAAACACCTTTATAATTGAAATGGGGTAGTTTTTGACGAAGATATGGCCATTTATTTCAAGGTTGACCCTATTTAATGTTTGGCTTATATTTTCTATTAATCGAAGAATATCCCTTAATATCTTTCTTAGATGAGTCGGAAGTCGAATTATTTTAATGCAGTTTTGTTCCAAAAATCGAGTGAATTCTAAAAACACCTTTATAATTGAAATGGGGCAATTTTTGACGAAGATATAGCTATTTATTTCAAGGTTGACCCTATTTAATGTTTGGCTTATATTTTCTATTAATCGAAGAATATCCCTTAATATCTTTCTTAGATGAGTCGGAAGTCGAATTATTTTAATGCAGTTTTGTTCCAAAGATCGAGTGAATTCTAAAAACACCTTTATAATTGAAATGGGGCAATTTTTGACGAAGATATGGCCATTTATTTCAAGGTAGACCCTATTTAATGTTTGGCTTATATTTTCTATTAATCGAAGAATATCCCTTAATATCTTTCTTAGATGAGTCGGAAGTCAAATTATTTTAATGCAGTTTTGTTCCAAAGATCGAGTGAATTCTAAAAACACCTTTATAATTGAAATGGGGCAATTTTTGACGAAGATATGGCCATTTATTTCAAGGTTGACCCTATTTAATGTTTGCCTTATATTTTCTATTAATCGAAGAATATCCCTTAATATCTTTCTTAGATGAGTTTGAAGTCAAATTATTTTAATGCAGTTTTGTTTCTAAGATCGAGTGTATTCTAAAAACACCTTTATAATTGAAATGGGGCAATTTTTGACGAAGATATGGCCATTTATTTCAAGGTAGACCCTATTTAATGCTTTCCATATATTTTCTATTTATCGAAGAATATCCCTTAATATCTGTCTTACATGAGTCGGTAGTCAAATTATTTTATTGCAGTTTTGTTTCAAAGATCGAGTGAATTCTAAAAACACCTTTATAATTGAAATGGGGCAATTTTTGACGAAGATATGGCCATTTATTTCAAGGTTGACCCTATTTAATGTTTGGCTTATATTTTCTATTAATCGAAGAATATCCCTTAATATCTTTCTTAGATGAGTCGGTAGTCAAATAATTCTATTGCAGTTTTGTTTCAAAGATCGAGTGAATTCTAAAAACACCTTTATAATTAAAATGGGGAAATTTTTGACGAAGATATGGCCATTTATTTCAAGGTTGACCCTATTTAATGTTTGGCTTATATTTTCTATTAATCAAAGAATATCCCTTAATATCTTTCTTAGATGAGTCGGAAGTCAAATTATTTTAATGCAGTTTTGTTCCAAAGATCGAGTGAATTCTAAAATCACCTTTATAATTGAAATGGGGCAACTTTTGACGAAGATATGGCCATTTATTTCAAGGTAGACCCTATTTAATACTTTCCATATATTTTCTGTTAATCAAAGAACATCCCTTAATATCTTTTTTAGATGAGTCGGAAGTCAAACTATTTTAATGCAGTTTTGTTTCAAAGATCGAGTGAATTCTAAAAACACCTTTATAATTGAAATGGGGCAATTTTTGGACGAAGATATGGCCATTTTATTTCAAGGTAGGACCCCTATTTAATGCTTTCCATATATTTTCTGTTAATCAAGAATATCCCTTAATATCTTTCTTATATGAGTCGGAAGTCAAATTATTTTAATGCAGTTTTGTTCCAAAGATCGAGTGAATTCTAAAAACACCTTTATAATTGAAATGGGGCAATTTTTGACGAAGATATGGCCATTTATTTCAAGGTAGACCCTACTTAATACTTTCCATATATTTTCGTTTTATTTATAGAATATCCCTTAATACCTTTCTTAGATGAGTCGGAAGTCGAATTATTTTAATGCAGTTTTGTTCCAAAGATCGAGTGAATTCTAAAAACACCTTTATAATTGAAATGGGGCAATTTTTGACGAAGATATGGCCATTTATTTCAAGGTTGACCCTATTTAATGTTTGGCTTATATTTTCTATTAATCGAAGAATATCCCTTAATATCTTTCTTAGATGAGTCGGAAGTCAAATTATTTTAATGCAGTTTTGTTCCAAAGATCGAGCGAAATCTAAAAATACCTTTATAATTGAAATGGGGCAATTTTTGACGAAGATATGGCCATTTATTTCAAGGTAGACCCTATTTAATGCTTTCCATATATTTTCTGTTAATCGAAGAATATCCCTTAATACCTTTCTTAGATGAGTCGGAAGTCAAATTATTTTAATGCAGTTTTGTTCCAAAGATCGAGCGAATTCTAAAAATACCTTTATAATTGAAATGGGGCAATTTTTGACGAAGATATAGCTATTTATTTCAAGGTAGACCCTATTTAATACTTTCCATATATTTTCTATTAATCAAAGAATATCCCTTAATATCTTTCTTAGATGAGTCGGAAGTCAAATTATTTTAATGTAGTTTTGTTTCAAAGATCGAGTGAATTCTTAAAACACCTTTATAATTGAAATGGGGTAGTTTTTGACGAAGATATGGCCATTTATTTCAAGGTTGACCCTATTTAATGTTTGGCTTATATTTTCTATTAATCGAAGAATATCCCTTAATATCTTTCTTAGATGAGTCGGAAGTCGAATTATTTTAATGCAGTTTTGTTCCAAAAATCGAGTGAATTCTAAAAACACCTTTATAATTGAAATGGGGCAATTTTTGACGAAGATATAGCTATTTATTTCAAGGTTGACCCTATTTAATGTTTGGCTTATATTTTCTATTAATCGAAGAATATCCCTTAATATCTTTCTTAGATGAGTCGGAAGTCAAATTATTTTAATGCAGTTTTGTTCCAAAGATCGAGTGAATTCTAAAAACACCTTTATAATTGAAATGGGGCAATTTTTGACGAAGATATGGCCATTTATTTCAAGGTTGACCCTATTTAATGTTTGCCTTATATTTTCTATTAATCGAAGAATATCCCTTAATATCTTTCTTAGATGAGTCGGAAGTCAAATTATTTTAATGCAGTTTTGTTCCAAAGATCGAGTGAATTCTAAAAACACCTTTATAATTGAAATGGGGCAATTTTTGACGAAGATATGGCCATTTATTTCAAGGTTGACCCTATTTAATGTTTGCCTTATATTTTCTATTAATCGAAGAATATCCCTTAATATCTTTCTTAGATGAGTTTGAAGTCAAATTATTTTAATGCAGTTTTGTTTCAAAGATCGAGTGTATTCTAAAAACACCTTTATAATTGAAATGGGGCAATTTTTGACGAAGATATGGCCATTTATTTCAAGGTAGACCCTATTTAATGCTTTCCATATATTTTCTATTTATCGAAGAATATCCCTTAATATCTTTCTTACATGAGTCGGTAGTCAAATTATTTTATTGCAGTTTTGTTTCAAAGATCGAGTGAATTCTAAAAACACCTTTATAATTGAAATGGGGCAATTTTTGACGAAGATATGGCCATTTATTTCAAGGTTGACCCTATTTAATGTTTGGCTTATATTTTCTATTAATCGAAGAATATCCCTTAATATCTTTCTTAGATGAGTCGGTAGTCAAATTATTTTAATGCAGTTTTGTTTCAAAGATCGAGTGAATTCTAAAAACACCTTTATAATTAAAATGGGGCAATTTTTGACGAAGATATGGCCATTTATTTCAAGGTTGACCCTATTTAATGTTTGGCTTATATTTTCTATTAATCAAAGAATATCCCTTAATATCTTTCTTAGATGAGTCGGAAGTCAAATTATTTTAATGCAGTTTTGTTCCAAAGATCGAGTGAATTCTAAAAACACCTTTATAATTGAAATGGGGCAATTTTTGACGAAGATATGGCCATTTATTTCAAGGTAGACCCTATTTAATACTTTCCATATATTTTCTGTTAAT
This sequence comes from Drosophila grimshawi, assembly GCF_018153295.1. Taxonomy (NCBI): domain Eukaryota; kingdom Metazoa; phylum Arthropoda; class Insecta; order Diptera; family Drosophilidae; genus Drosophila; species Drosophila grimshawi. The sequence goes on from NW_025063367.1 coordinate 39,110, forward strand.
CAAAGAATATCCCTTAATATCTTTTTTAGATGAGTCGGAAGTCAAATTATTTTAATGCAGTTTTGTTCCAAAGATCGAGCGAATTCTAAAAATACCTTTATAATTGAAATGGGGCAATTTTTGACGAAGATATGGCCATTTATTTCAAGGTAGACCCTATTTAATGCTTTCCATATATTTTCTGTTAATCGAAGAATATCCCTTAATATCTTTCTTAGATGAGTCGGAAGTCAAATTATTTTAATGCAGTTTTGTTTCAAAGATCGAGTGAATTCTAAAAACACCTTTATAATTGAAATGGGGCAATTTTTGACGAAGATATGGCCATTTATTTCAAGGTTGACCCTATTTAATGTTTGCCTTATATTTTCTATTAATCGAAGAATATCCCTTAATATCTTTCTTAGATGAGTCGGAAGTCAAATTATTTTAATGCAGTTTTGTTCCAAAGATCGAGTGAATTCTAAAAACACCTTTATAATTGAAATGGGGCAATTTTTGACGAAGATATAGCTATTTATTTCAAGGTTGACCCTATTTAATGTTTGGCTTATATTTTCTATTAATCGAAGAATATCCCTTAATATCTTTCTTAGATGAGTCGGAAGTCGAATTATTTTAATGCAGTTTTGTTTCAAAGATCGAGTGAATTCTAAAAACACCTTTATAATTGAAATGGGGCAATTTTTGACGAAGATATGGCCATTTATTTCAAGGTTGACCCTATTTAATGTTTGGCTTATATTTTCTATTAATCGAAGAATATCCCTTAATATCTTTCTTAGATGAGTCGGAAGTCAAATTATTTTAATGCAGTTTTGTTCCAAAGATCGAGTGAATTCTAAAAACACCTTTATAATTGAAATGGGGCAATTTTTGACGAAGATATGGCCATTTATTTCAAGGTTGACCCTATTTAATGTTTGCCTTATATTTTCTATTAATCGAAGAATATCCCTTAATATCTTTCTTAGATGAGTTTGAAGTCAAATTATTTTAATGCAGTTTTGTTTCAAAGATCGAGTGTATTCTAAAAACACCTTTATAATTGAAATGGGGCAATTTTTGACGAAGATATGGCCATTTATTTCAAGGTAGACCCTATTTAATGCTTTCCATATATTTTCTATTTATCGAAGAATATCCCTTAATATCTTTCTTAGATGAGTCGGTAGTCAAATTATTTTAATGCAGTTTTGTTTCAAAGATCGAGTGAATTCTAAAAACACCTTTATAATTGAAATGGGGCAATTTTTGACGAAGATATGGCCATTTATTTCAAGGTTGACCCTATTTAATGTTTGGCTTATATTTTCTATTAATCGAAGAATATCCCTTAATATCTTTCTTAGATGAGTCGGTAGTCAAATTATTTTATTGCAGTTTTGTTTCAAAGATCGAGTGAATTCTAAAAACACCTTTATAATTAAAATGGGGAAATTTTTGACGAAGATATGGCCATTTATTTCAAGGTTGACCCTATTTAATGTTTGGCTTATATTTTCTATTAATCAAAGAATATCCCTTAATATCTTTCTTAGATGAGTCGGAAGTCAAATTATTTTAATGCAGTTTTGTTCCAAAGATCGAGTGAATTCTAAAAACACCTTTATAATTGAAATGGGGCAATTTTTGATGAAGATATGGCCATTTATTTCAAGGTAGACCCTATTTAATACTTTCCATATATTTTCTGTTAATCAAAGAACATCCCTTAATATCTTTTTTAGATGAGTCGGAAGTCAAACTATTTTAATGCAGTTTTGTTTCAAAGATCGAGTGAATTCTAAAAACACCTTTATAATTGAAATGGGGCAATTTTTGACGAAGATATGGCCATTTATTTCAAGGTAGACCCTATTTAATGCTTTCCATATATTTTCTATTTGTCGAAGAATATCCCTCAATATCTTTCTTAGCTGAGTCGGAAGTCAAATTATTTTAATGCAGTTTTGTTTCAACTATCGAGCGAAATCTAAAAATACCTTTATAATTGAAATGGGGCAATTTTTGACGAAGATATGGCCATTTAATTCAAGGTAGACCCTATTTAATGCTTTCCATATATTTTCTGTTAATCAAGAATATCCCTTAATATCTTTCTTATATGAGTCGGAAGTCAAAGTATTTTAACGCAGTTTTGTTCCCAAGATCAAGTGAATTCTAAAAACACCTTTATAATTGGAATGGAGCAATTTTTGACGAAGATATGGCCATTTATTTCAAGGGAGACCCTACTTAATACTTTCCATATATTTTCTATTTATCGAAGAATATCCCTTAATACCTTTCTTAGATGAGTCGGAAGTCAAATTATTTTAATGCAGTTTTGTTCCAAAGATCGAGCGAATTCTAAAAATACCTATATAATTGAGATGGGGGAGTTTTTGACGAAGATATGGCCATTTAATTTCAAGGTTGACCCTATTTAAAGTTTGGCTTATATTTTCTATTAATCGAAGAATATCCCCTAATATCTTTCCTAGATGAGTCGGAAGTCGGATTATTTTGATGCAGTTTTGTTCCAAAGATCGATTGAATTCAAAAATCACCTTATAATTGAAATGGGGCAATTTTGGTCGAAGATATGGCCATTTATTTCAAGGTTGACCCTATTTAATGTTTGGCTTACATTTTCTATTAATCGAAGAATATCCCTTAATATCTTTCTTAGATGAGTCGGAAGTCGAATTATTTTAATGCAGTTTTGTTCCAAAGATCGAGTGAATTCTAAAAACACCTTTATAATTGAAATGGGGCAATTTTTGACGAAGATATGGCCATTTATTTCAAGGTTGACCCTATTTAATGTTTGGCTTATATTTTCTATTAATCGAAGAATATCCCTTAATATCTTTCTTAGATGAGTCGGAAGTCGAATTATTTTAATGCAGTTTTGTTCCAAAGATCGAGTGAATTCTAAAAACACCTTTATAATTGAAATGGGGCAATTTTTGACGAAGATATGGCCATTTATTTCAAGGTTGACCCTATTTAATGTTTGCCTTATATTTTCTATTAATCGAAGAATATCCCTTAATATCTTTCTTAGATGAGTCGGAAGTCAAATTATTTTAATGCAGTTTTGTTTCAAAGATCGAGTGTATTCTAAAAACACCTTTATAATTGAAATGGGGCAATTTTTGACGAAGATATGGCCATTTATTTCAAGGTAGACCCTATTTAATGCTTTCCATATATTTTCTATTTATCGAAGAATATCCCTTAATATCTGTCTTACATGAGTCGGTAGTCAAATTATTTTAATGCAGTTTTGTTTCAAAGATCGAGTGAATTCTAAAAACACCTTTATAATTAAAATGGGGCAATTTTTGACGAAGATATGGCCATTTATTTCAAGGTTGACCCTATTTAATGTTTGGCTTATATTTTCTATTAATCAAAGAATATCCCTTAATATCTTTCTTAGATGAGTCGGAAGTCAAATTATTTTAATGCAGTTTTGTTCCAAAGATCGAGTGAATTCTAAAATCACCTTTATAATTGAAATGGGGCAACTTTTGACGAAGATATGGCCATTTATTTCAAGGTAGACCCTATTTAATACTTTCCATATATTTTCTGTTAATCAAAGAACATCCCTTAATATCTTTTTTAGATGAGTCGGAAGTCAAATTTTTTTAATGCAGTTTTGTTTCAAAGATCGAGTGAATTCTAAAAACACCTTTATAATTGAAATGGGGCAATTTTTGACGAAGATATGGCCATTTTATTTCAAGGTAGGAACCCTATTTAATGCTTTCCATATATTTGTCTATTTGTCGAAGAATATCCCCTCAATATCTTTCTTAGCTGAGTCGGAAGTCAAATTATTTTTAATGCAGTTTTGTTTCAAAGATCGAGTGAATTCTAAAAACACCTTTATAATTGAAATGGGGCAATTTTTGACGAAGATATGGCCATTTATTTCAAGGTTGACCCTATTTAATGCTTTGCCTTATATTTTCTATTAATCGAAGAATATCCCTTAATATCTTTCTTAGATGAGTCGGAAGTCAAATTATTTTAATGCAGTTTTGTTTCAAAGATCGAGTGAATTCTAAAAACACCTTTATAATTGAAATGGGGCAATTTTTGACGAAGATATGGCCATTTATTTCAAGGTAGACCCTATTTAATGCTTTCCATATATTTTCTATTTATCGAAGAATATCCCTTAATATCTTTCTTAGATGAGTCGGAAGTCAAATTATTTTAATGCAGTTTTGTTTCAAAGATCGAGTGAATTCTAAAAACACCTTTATAATTGAAATGGGGCAATTTTTGACGAAGATATGGCCATTTATTTCAAGGTTGACCCTATTTAATGTTTGCCTTATATTTTCTATTAATCGAAGAATATCCCTTAATATCTTTCTTAGATGAGTCGGAAGTCAAATTATTTTAATGCAGTTTTGTTCCAAAGATCGAGTGAATTCTAAAAACACCTTTATAATTGAAATGGGGCAATTTTTGACGAAGATATGGCCATTTATTTCAAGGTAGACCCTATTTAATGCTTTCCATATATTTTCTATTAATCGAAGAATATCCCTTAATATCTTTCTTAGATGAGTCGGAAGTCAAATTATTTTAATGCAGTTTTGTTTCAAAGATCGAGTGAATTCTAAAAACACCTTTATAATTGAAATGGGGCAATTTTTGACGAAGATATGGCCATTTATTTCAAGGTAGACCCTATTTAATGCTTTCCATATATTTTCTATTTATCGAAGAATATCCCTTAATATCTTTCTTAGATGAGTCGGAAGTCAAATTATTTTAATGCAGTTTTGTTTCAAAGATCGAGTGAATTCTAAAAACACCTTTATAATTGAAATGGGGCAATTTTTGACGAAGATATGGCCATTTATTTCAAGGTTGACCCTATTTAATGTTTGGCTTATATTTTCTATTAATCGAAGAATATCCCTTAATATCTTTCTTAGATGAGTCGGAAGTCAAATTATTTTAATGCAGTTTTGTTCCAAAGATCGAGTGAATTCTAAAAACACCTTTATAATTGAAATGGGGCAATTTTTGACGAAGATATGGCCATTTATTTCAAGGTAGACCCTATTTAATGCTTTCCTTATATTTTCTATTAATCGAAGAATATCCCTTAATATCTTTCTTAGATGAGTCGGAAGTCGAATTATTTTAATGCAGTTTTGTTCCAAAGATCGAGTGAATTCTAAAAACACCTTTATAATTGAAATGGGGCAATTTTTGACGAAGATATGGCCATTTATTTCAAGGTTGACCCTATTTAATGTTTGCCTTATATTTTCTATTAATCGAAGAATATCCCTTAATATCTTTCTTAGATGAGTCGAAAGTCAAATTATTTTAATGCAGTTTTGTTCCAAAGATCGAGTGAATTCTAAAAACACCTTTATAATTGAAATGGGGCAATTTTTGACGAAGATATGGCCATTTATTTCAAGGTAGACCCTATTTAATGCTTTCCATATATTTTCTATTAATCGAAGAATATCCCTTAATATCTTTCTTAGATGAGTCGGAAGTCAAATTATTTTAATGCAGTTTTGTTTCAAAGATCGAGTGAATTCTAAAAACACCTTTATAATTGAAATGGGGCAATTTTTGACGAAGATATGGCCATTTATTTCAAGGTAGACCCTATTTAATGCTTTCCATATATTTTCTATTTATCGAAGAATATCCCTTAATATCTTTCTTAGATGAGTCGGAAGTCAAATTATTTTAATGCAGTTTTGTTTCAAAGATCGAGTGAATTCTAAAAACACCTTTATAATTGAAATGGGGCAATTTTTGACGAAGATATGGCCATTTATTTCAAGGTAGACCCTATTTAATGCTTTCCATATATTTTCTATTTATCGAAGAATATCCCTTAATATCTTTCTTAGATGAGTCGGAAGTCAAATTATTTTAATGCAGTTTTGTTCCAAAGATCGAGTGAATTCTAAAAACACCTTTATAATTGAAATGGGGCAATTTTTGACGAAGATATGGCCATTTATTTCAAGGTTGACCCTATTTAATGTTTGGCTTATATTTTCTATTAATCGAAGAATATCCCTTAATATCTTTCTTAGATGAGTCGGAAGTCAAATTATTTTAATGCAGTTTTGTTCCAAAGATCGAGTGAATTCTAAAAACACCTTTATAATTGAAATGGGGCAATTTTTGACGAAGATATGGCCATTTATTTCAAGGTAGACCCTATTTAATGCTTTCCATATATTTTCTATTAATCGAAGAATATCCCTTAATATCTTTCTTAGATGAGTCGGAAGTCAAATTATTTTAATGCAGTTTTGTTTCAAAGATCGAGTGAATTCTAAAAACACCTTTATAATTGAAATGGGGCAATTTTTGACGAAGATATGGCCATTTATTTCAAGGTAGACCCTATTTAATGCTTTCCATATATTTTCTATTAATCGAAGAATATCCCTTAATATCTTTCTTAGATGAGTCGGAAGTCAAATTATTTTAATGCAGTTTTGTTTCAAAGATCGAGTGAATTCTAAAAACACCTTTATAATTGAAATGGGGCAATTTTTGACGAAGATATGGCCATTTATTTCAAGGTAGACCCTATTTAATGCTTTCCATATATTTTCTATTAATCGAAGAATATCCCTTAATATCTTTCTTAGATGAGTCGGAAGTCAAATTATTTTAATGCAGTTTTGTTCCAAAGATCGAGTGAATTCTAAAAACACCTTTATAATTGAAATGGGGCAATTTTTGACGAAGATATGGCCATTTATTTCAAGGTTGACCCTATTTAATGTTTGCCTTATATTTTCTATTAATCGAAGAATATCCCTTAATATCTTTCTTAGATGAGTCGGAAGTCAAATTATTTTAATGCAGTTTTGTTTCAAAGATCGAGCGAATTCTAAAAATACCTTTATAATTGAAATGGGGCAATTTTTGACGAAGATATGGCCATTTATTTCAAGGTAGACCCTATTTAATGCTTTCCATATATTTTCTGTTAATCGAAGAATATCCCTTAATACCTTTCTTAGATGAGTCGGAAGTCAAATTATTTTAATGCAGTTTTGTTCCAAAGATCGAGTGAATTCTAAAAACACCTTTATAATTGAAATGGGGCAATTTTTGACGAAGATATGGCCATTTATTTCAAGGTAGACCCTATTTAATGTTTGCCTTATATTTTCTATTAATCGAAGAATATCCCTTAATATCTTTCTTAGATGAGTCGGAAGTCAAATTATTTTAATGCAGTTTTGTTCCAAAGATCGAGTGAATTCTAAAAACACCTTTATAATTGAAATGGGGCAATTTTTGACGAAGATATGGCCATTTATTTCAAGGTTGACCCTATTTAATGCTTTCCATATATTTTCTATTTATCGAAGAATATCCCTTAATATCTTTCTTAGATGAGTCGGAAGTCGAATTATTTTAATGCAGTTTTGTTCCAAAGATCGAGTGAATTCTAAAAACACCTTTATAATTGAAATGGGGCAATTTTTGACGAAGATATGGCCATTTATTTCAAGGTAGACCCTATTTAATGCTTTCCATATATTTTCTATTTAATCGAAGAATATCCCTTAATACCTTTCTTAGATGAGTCGGAAGTCAAATTATTTTAATGCAGTTTTGTTTCAAAGATCAAGCGAATTCTAAAAACACCTTTATAATTGAAATGGGGCAATTTTTGACGAAGATATGGCCATTTATTTCAAGGTAGACCCTATTTAATGCTTTCCATATATTTTCTATTTATCGAAGAATATCCCTTAATATCTTTCTTAGATGAGTCGGAAGTCAAATTATTTTAATGCAGTTTTGTTCCAAAGATCGAGTGAATTCTAAAAACACCTTTATAATTGAAATGGGGCAATTTTTGACGAAGATATGGCCATTTATTTCAAGGTTGACCCTATTTAATGCTTTCCATATATTTTCTATTAATCGAAGAATATCCCTTAATATCTTTCTTAGATGAGTCGGAAGTCAAATTATTTTAATGCAGTTTTGTTCCAAAGATCGAGTGAATTCTAAAAACACCTTTATAATTGAAATGGGGCAATTTTTGACGAAGATATGGCCATTTATTTCAAGGTAGACCCTATTTAATACTTTCCATATATTTTCTATTTATCGAAGAATATCCCTTAATATCTTTCTTAGATGAGTCGGAAGTCAAATTATTTTAATGCAGTTTTGTTTCAAAGATCGAGCGAATTCTAAAAACACCTTTATAATTGAAATGGGGCAATTTTTGACGAAGATATGGCCATTTATTTCAAGGTAAACCCTATTCAATGCTTTCCATATATTTTCTACTTATCGAAGAATATCCCTTAATATCTTTCTTAGATGAGTCGGAAGTCGAATTATTTTAATGCAGTTTGGTTCCAAAGATCGAGTGAATTCTAAAAACACCTTTATAATTGAAATGGGGCAATTTTTGACGAAGATATGGTCATTTATTTCAAGGTTGACCCTATTTAATGTTTGCCTTATATTTTCTATTAATCGAAGAATATCCCTTAATATCTTTCTTAGATGAGTCGGAAGTCAAATTATTTTAATGCAGTTTTGTTCCAAAGATCAAGCAAATTCTTAAAACACCTATATAATTGAAATGGGGCAATTTTTGACAAAGATATGGCCATTTATTTCAAGGTTGACCCTATTTAATGTTTGGCTTATATTTTCTATTAATCGAAGAATATCCCTTAATATCTTTCTTAGATGAGTCGGAAGTCAAATTATTTTAATGCAGTTTTGTTCCAAAGATCGAGTGAATTCTAAAAACACCTTTATAATTGAAATGGGGCAATTTTTGACGAAGATATGGCCATTTATTTCAAGGTTGACCCTATTTAATGTTTGGCTTATATTTTCTATTAATCGAAGAATATCCCTTAATATCTTTCTTAGATGAGTCGGAAGTCAAATTATTTTAATGCAGTTTTGTTCCAAAGATCGAGTGAATTCTAAAAACACCTATATAATTGAAATGGGGCAATTTTTGACGAAGATATGGTCATTTATTTCAAGGTTGACCCTATTTAATGTTTGCCTTATATTTTCTATTAATCGAAGAATATCCCTTAATATCTTTCTTAGATGAGTCGGAAGTCAAATTATTTTAATGCAGTTTTGTTCCAAAGATCGAGTGAATTCTAAAAACACCTTTATAATTGAAATGGAGCAATTTTTGACGAAGATATGGCCATTTATTTCAAGGTAGACCCTACTTAAATACTTTCCATATATTTTCTATTTATCGAAGAATATCCCTTAATACCTTTCTTAGATGAGTCGGAAGTCAAATTATTTTAATGCAGTTTTGTCTCAAAGATTGAGCGAATTCTAAAAAACACCTTTATAATTGAAATGGGGCAATTTTTGACGAAGATATGACCATTTATTTCAAGGTAAACCCTATTCAATGCTTACCATATATATTCTACTAACACAAGAATATCCGAAAATATCTTTCTTAGATGAGTCGGAAGTCGAATTATTTTATTGCAGTTGGTTCCAAGATCGAGTGAATTCTAAAAACACCTTTATAATTGAAATGGGGCAATTTTTGACGAAGATATGGTCATTTATTTCAAGGTTGACCCTATTTAATGTTTGCCTTATATTTTCTATTAATCGAAGAATATCCCTTAATATCTTTCTTAGATGAGTCGGAAGTCAAATTATTTTAATGCAGTTTTGTTCCAAAGATCAAGCAAATTCTTAAAACACCTATATAATTGAAATGGGGCAATTTTTGACAAAGATATGGCCATTTATTTCAAGGTTGACCCTATTTAATGTTTGGCTTATATTTTCTATTAATCGAAGAATATCCCTTAATATCTTTCTTAGATGAGTCGGAAGTCAAATTATTTTAATGCAGTTTTGTTCCAAAGATCGAGTGAATTCTAAAAACACCTTTATAATTGAAATGGGGCAATTTTTGACGAAGATATGGCCATTTATTTCAAGGTTGACCCTATTTAATGTTTGGCTTATATTTTCTATTAATCGAAGAATATCCCTTAATATTTTTCTTAGATGAGTCGGAAGTCAAATTATTTTAATGCAGTTTTGTTCCAAAGATCGAGTGAATTCTAAAAACACCTTTATAATTGAAATGGGGCAATTTTTGACGAAGATATGGCCATTTATTTCAAGGTTGACCCTATTTAATGTTTGCCTTATATTTTCTATTAATCGAAGAATATCCCTTAATATCTTTCTTAGATGAGTCGGAAGTCGAATTATTTTAATGCAGTTTTGTTTCAAAGATCGAGTGAATTCTAAAAACACCTTTATAATTGAAATGGGGCAATTTTTGACGAAGATATGGCCATTTATTTCAAGGTAGACCCTACTTAATACTTTCCATATATTTTCTATTTATCGAAGAATATCCCTTAATACCTTTCTTAGATGAGTCGGAAGTCGAATTATTTTAATGCAGTTTTGTTCCAAAGATCGAGTGAATTCTAAAAACACCTTTATAATTGAAATGGGGCAATTTTTGACGAAGATATGGCCATTTATTTCAAGGTTGACCCTATTTAATGTTTGGCTTATATTTTCTATTAATCGAAGAATATCCCTTAATATCTTTCTTAGATGAGTCGGAAGTCAAATTATTTTAATGCAGTTTTGTTTCAAAGATCGAGCGAAATCTAAAAATACCTATATAATTGAAATGGGGCAATTTTTGACGAAGATATGGCCATTTATTTCAAGGTAGACCCTATTTAATGCTTTCCATATATTTTCTGTTAATCAAGAATATCCCTTAATACCTTTCTTAGATGAGTCGGAAGTCAAATTATTTTAATGCAGTTTTGTTTCAAAGATCAAGCGAATTCTAAAAACACCTTTATAATTGAAATGTGGCAATTTTTGACGAAGATATGGCCATTTATTTCAAGGTTGACCCTATTTAATGCTTTCCATATATTTTCTATTTATCGAAGAATATCCCTTAATATCTTTCTTAGATGAGTCGGAAGTCGAATTATTTTAATGCAGTTTTGTTCCAAAGATCGAGTGAATTCTAAAAACACCTTTATAATTGAAATGGGGCAATTTTTGACGAAGATATGGCCATTTATTTCAAGGTAGACCCTACTTAATACTTTCCATATATTTTCTATTTATCGAAGAATATCCCTTAATACCTTTCTTAGATGAGTCGGAAGTCAAATTATTTTAATGCAGTTTTGTTCCAAAGATCGAGTGAATTCTAAAAACACCTTTATAATTGAAATGGGGCAATTTTTGACGAAGATATGGCCATTTATTTCAAGGTTGACCCTATTTAATGTTTGGCTTATATTTTCTATTAATCGAAGAATATCCCTTAATATCTTTCTTAGATGAGTCGGAAGTCAAATTATTTTAATGCAGTTTTGTTTCAAAGATCGAGCGAAATCTAAAAATACCTTTATAATTGAAATGGGGCAATTTTTGACGAAGATATGGCCATTTATTTCAAGGTAGACCCTATTTAATGCTTTCCATATATTTTCTGTTAATCAAGAATATCCCTTAATACCTTTCTTAGATGAGTCGGAAGTCAAATTATTTTAATGCAGTTTTGTTCCAAAGATCGAGCGAATTCTAAAAATACCTTTATAATTGAAATGGGGCAATTTTTGACGAAGATATGGCCATTTATTTCAAGGTAGACCCTATTTAATACTTTCCATATATTTTCTGTTAATCGAAGAATATCCCTTAATATCTTTCTTAGATGAGTCGGAAGTCAAATTATTTTAATGCAGTTTTGTTCAAAAGATCGAGTGAATTCTAAAAACACCTTTATAATTGAAATGGGGCAATTTTTGACGAAGATATGGCCATTTATTTCAAGGTAAACCCTATTCAATGCTTTCCATATATTTTCTATTTATCGAAGAATATCCCTTAATACCTTTCTTAGATGAGTCGGAAGTCGAATTATTTTAATGCAGTTTTGTTCCAAAGATCGAGTGAATTCTAAAACCACCTTTATAATTGAAATGGGGCAATTTTTGACGAAGATATGGCCATTTATTTCAAGGTAGACCCTACTTAATACTTTCCATATATTTTCTATTTATCGAAGAATATCCCTTAATACCTTTCTTAGATGAGTCGGAAGTCAAATTATTTTAATGCAGTTTTGTTCCAAAGATCGAGTGAATTCTAAAAACACCTTTATAATTGAAATGGGGCAATTTTTGACGAAGATATGGCCATTTATTTCAAGGTTGACCCTATTTAATGTTTGGCTTATATTTTCTATTAATCGAAGAATATCCCTTAATATCTTTCTTAGATGAGTCGGAAGTCAAATTATTTTAATGCAGGTTTGTTTCAAAGATCGAGCGAAATCTAAAAATACCTTTATAATTGAAATGGGGCAATTTTTGACGAAGATATGGCCATTTATTTCAAGGTAGACCCTATTTAATGCTTTCCATATATTTTCTGTTAATCGAAGAATATCCCTTAATACCTTTCTTAGATGAGTCGGAAGTCAAATTATTTTAATGCAGTTTTGTTCCAAAGATCGAGCGAATTCTAAAAATACCTTTATAATTGAAATGGGGCAATTTTTGACGAAGATATAGCTATTTATTTCAAGGTAGACCCTATTTAATACTTTCCATATATTTTCTATTAATCGAAGAATATCCCTTAATATCTTTCTTAGATGAGTCGGAAGTCAAATTATTTTAATGCAGTTTTGTTCCAAAGATCGAGTGAATTCTAAAAACACTTTTATAATTGAAATGGAGCAATTTTTGACGAAGATATGGCCATTTATTTCAAGGTTGACCCTATTTAATGTTTGCCTTATATTTTCTATTAATCGAAGAATATCCCTTAATATCTTTCTTAGATGAGTCGGAAGTCAAATTATTTTAAAGTAGTTTTGTTTCAAAGATCGAGTGAATTCTTAAAACACCTTTATAATTGAAATGGGGCAATTTTTGACAAAGATATGGCCATTTATTTCAAGGTTGACCCTATTTAAAGTTTGGCTTATATATTCTATTAATCGAAGAATATCCCTTAATATCTTTCTTAGATGAGTCGGAAGTCAAATTATTTTAATGCAGTTTTGTTCCAAAGATCGAGTGAATTCTAAAAACACCTTTATAATTGAAATGGGGCAATTTTTGACGAAGATATGGTCATTTATTTCAAGGTTGACCCTATTTAATGTTTGGCTTATATTTTCTATTAATCGAAGAATATCCCTTAATATTTTTCTTAGATGAGTCGGAAGTCAAATTATTTTAATGCAGTTTTGTTCCAAAGATCGAGTGAATTCTAAAAACACCTTTATAATTGAAATGGGGCAATGTTTGACGAAGATATGGCCATTTATTTCAAGGTTGACCCTATTTAATGTTTGGCTTATATTTTCTATTAATCGAAGAATATCCCTTAATATCTTTCTTAGATGAGTCGGAAGTCGAATTATTTTAATGCAGTTTTGTTTCAAAGATCAAGTGAATTCTAAAAACACCTTTATAATTGAAATGGGGCAATTTTTGACGAAGATATGGCCATTTATTTCAAGGTAGACCCTACTTAATACTTTCCATATATTTTATATTTATCGAAGAATATCCCTTAATATCTTTCTTAGATGAGTCGGAAGTCGAATTATTTTAATGCAGTTTTGTTCCAAAGATCGAGTGAATTCTAAAAACACCTTTATAATTGAAATGGGGCAATTTTTGACGAAGATATGGCCATTTATTTCAAGGTTGACCCTATTTAATGTTTGGCTTATATTTTCTATTAATCGAAGAATATCCCTTAATATCTTTCTTAGATGAGTCGGAAGTCAAATTATTTTAATGCAGTTTTGTTTCAAAGATCGAGCGAAATCTAAAAATACCTATATAATTGAAATGGGGCAATTTTTGACGAAGATATGGCCATTTATTTCAAGGTAGACCCTATTTAATGCTTTCCATATATTTTCTGTTAATCAAGAATATCCCTTAATACCTTTCTTAGATGAGTCGGAAGTCAAATTATTTTAATGCAGTTTTGTTTCAAAGATCAAGCGAATTCTAAAAACACCTTTATAATTGAAATGTGGCAATTTTTGACGAAGATATGGCCATTTATTTCAAGGTTGACCCTATTTAATGCTTTCCATATATTTTCTATTTATCGAAGAATATCCCTTAATATCTTTCTTAGATGAGTCGGAAGTCGAATTATTTTAATGCAGTTTTGTTCCAAAGATCGAGTGAATTCTAAAAACACCTTTATAATTGAAATGGGGCAATTTTTGACGAAGATATGGCCATTTATTTCAAGGTAGACCCTACTTAATACTTTCCATATATTTTCTATTTATCGAAGAATATCCCTTAATACCTTTCTTAGATGAGTCGGAAGTCAAATTATTTTAATGCAGTTTTGTTCCAAAGATCGAGTGAATTCTAAAAACACCTTTATAATTGAAATGGGGCAATTTTTGACGAAGATATGGCCATTTATTTCAAGGTTGACCCTATTTAATGTTTGGCTTATATTTTCTATTAATCGAAGAATATCCCTTAATATCTTTCTTAGATGAGTCGGAAGTCAAATTATTTTAATGCAGTTTTGTTTCAAAGATCGAGCGAAATCTAAAAATACCTTTATAATTGAAATGGGGCAATTTTTGACGAAGATATAGCTATTTATTTCAAGGTAGACCCTATTTAATACTTTCCATATATTTTCTGTTAATCAAAGAATATCCCTTAATATCTTTCTTAGATGAGTCGGAAGTCAAATTATTTTAATGCAGTTTTGTTCCAAAGATCGAGTGAATTCTAAAAACACCTTTATAATTGAAATGTGGCAATTTTTGACGAAGATATGGCCATTTATTTCAAGGTTGACCCTATTTAATGCTTTCCATATATTTTCTATTTATCGAAGAATATCCCTTAATATCTTTCTTAGATGAGTCGGAAGTCGAATTATTTTAATGCAGTTTTGTTCCAAAGATCGAGTGAATTCTAAAAACACCTTTATAATTGAAATGGGGCAATTTTTGACGAAGATATGGCCATTTATTTCAAGGTAGACCCTACTTAATACTTTCCATATATTTTCTATTTATCGAAGAATATCCCTTAATATCTTTCTTAGATGAGTCGGAAGTCAAATTATTTTAATGCAGTTTTGTTTCAAAGATCGAGCGAATTCTAAAAACACCTTTATAATTGAAATGTGGCAATTTTTGACGAAGATATGGCCATTTATTTCAAGGTAAACCCTATTCAATGCTTTCCATATATTTTCTATTTATCGAAGAATATCCCTTAATATCTTTCTTAGATGAGTTGGAAGTCAAATTATTTTAATGCAGTTTTGTTCCAAGGATCGAGCGAATTCTAAACATACCTTTATAATTGAAATGGGGCAATTTTTGACGAAGATATGGCCATTTATTTCAAGGTAGACCCTATTTAATGCTTTCCATATATTTTCTGTTAATCAAGAATATCCCTTAATACCTTTCTTAGATGAGTCGGAAGTCAAATTATTTTAATGCAGTTTTGTTTCAAAGATCAAGCGAATTCTAAAAACACCTTTATAATTGAAATGGGGCAATTTTTGACGAAGATATAGCTATTTATTTCAAGGTAGACCCTATTTAATACTTTCCATATATTTTCTATTAATCAAAGAATATCCCTTAATACCTTTCTTAGATGAGTCGGAAGTCAAATTATTTTAATGCAGTTTTGTTTCAAAGATCAAGCGAATTCTAAAAACACCTTTATAATTGAAATGTGGCAATTTTTGACGAAGATATGGCCATTTATTTCAAGGTTGACCCTATTTAATGCTTTCCATATATTTTCTATTTATCGAAGAATATCCCTTAATATCTTTCTTAGATGAGTCGGAAGTCGAATTATTTTAATGCAGTTTTGTTCCAAAGATCGAGTGAATTCTAAAAACACCTTTATAATTGAAATGGGGCAATTTTTGACGAAGATATGGCCATTTATTTCAAGGTTGACCCTATTTAATGCTTTCCATATATTTTCTATTAATCGAAGAATATCCCT
Organism: Drosophila grimshawi; assembly: GCF_018153295.1. NCBI lineage: Eukaryota > Metazoa > Arthropoda > Insecta > Diptera > Drosophilidae > Drosophila > Drosophila grimshawi. Next base: position 55,192 of record NW_025063367.1, read on the forward strand.
TAATATCTTTCTTAGATGAGTCGGAAGTCAAATTATTTTAATGCAGTTTTGTTCCAAAGATCGAGTGAATTCTAAAACCACCTTTATAATTGAAATGGGGCAATTTTTGACGAAGATATGGCCATTTATTTCAAGGTTGACCCTATTTAATGTTTGGCTTATATTTTCTATTAATCGAAGAATATCCCTTAATATCTTTCTTAGATGAGTCGGAAGTCGAATTATTTTAATGCAGTTTTGTTCCAAAGATCGAGTGAATTCTAAAACCACCTTTATAATTGAAATGGGGCAATTTTTGACGAAGATATGGCCATTTATTTCAAGGTTGACCCTATTTAATGTTTGGCTTATATTTTCTATTAATCGAAGAATATCCCTTAATATCTTTCTTAGATGAGTCGGAAGTCGAATTATTTTAATGCAGTTTTGTTCCAAAGATCGAGTGAATTCTAAAAATACCTATATAATTGAAATGGGGCAATTTTTGACGAAGATATGGCCATTTATTTCAAGGTAGACCCTATTTAATGCTTTCCATATATTTTCTGTTAATCAAGAATATCCCTTAATACCTTTCTTAGATGAGTCGGAAGTCAAATTATTTTACTGCAGTTTTGTTTCAAAGATCAAGCGAATTCTAAAAACACCTTTATAATTGAAATGTGGCAATTTTTGACGAAGATATGGCCATTTATTTCAAGGTTGACCCTATTTAATGCTTTCCATATATTTTCTATTTATCGAAGAATATCCCTTAATATCTTTCTTAGATGAGTCGGAAGTCGAATTATTTTAATGCAGTTTTGTTTCAAAGATCGAGTGAATTCTAAAAACACCTTTATAATTGAAATGGGGCAATTTTTGACGAAGATATGGCCATTTATTTCAAGGTTGACCCTATTTAATGCTTTCCATATATTTTCTATTTATCGAAGAATATCCCTTAATATCTTTCTTAGATGAGTCGGAAGTCGAATTATTTTAATGCAGTTTTGTTTCAAAGATCGAGTGAATTCTAAAAATACCTTTATAATTGAAATGGGGCAATTTTTGACGAAGATATGGCCATTTATTTCAAGGTAGACCCTATTTAATGCTTTCCATATATTTTCTGTTAATCGAAGAATATCCCTTAATACCTTTCTTAGATGAGTCGGAAGTCAAATTATTTTAATGCAGTTTTGTTCCAAAGATCGAGCGAATTCTAAAAATACCTTTATAATTGAAATGGGGCAATTTTTGACGAAGATATAGCTATTTATTTCAAGGTAGACCCTATTTAATACTTTCCATATATTTTCTGTTAATCAAAGAATATCCCTTAATATCTTTCTTAGATGAGTCGGAAGTCAAATTATTTTAATGCAGTTTTGTTCCAAAGATCGAGTGAATTCTAAAAACACCTTTATAATTGAAATGGGGCAATTTTTGACGAAGATATGGCCATTTATTTCAAGGTTGACCCTATTTAATGCTTTCCATATATTTTCTATTTATCGAAGAATATCCCTTAATATCTTTCTTAGATGAGTCGGAAGTCAAATTATTTTAATGCAGTTTTGTTCCAAAGATCGAGTGAATTCTAAAAACACCTTTATAATTGAAATGGAGCAATTTTTGACGAAGATATGGCCATTTATTTCAAGGTAGACCCTACTTAATACTTTCCATATATTTTCTATTTATCGAAGAATATCCCTTAATACCTTTCTTAGATGAGTCGGAAGTCAAATTATTTTAATGCAGTTTTGTTCCAAAGATCGAGTGAATTCTAAAAACACCTTTATAATTGAAATGGGGCAATTTTTGACGAAGATATGGCCATTTATTTCAAGGTTGACCCTATTTAATGTTTGGCTTATATTTTCTATTAATCGAAGAATATCCCTTAATATCTTTCTTAGATGAGTCGGAAGTCGAATTATTTTAATGCAGTTTTGTTCCAAAGATCGAGTGAATTCTAAAAACACCTTTATAATTGAAATGGAGCAATTTTTGACGAAGATATGGCCATTTATTTCAAGGTAGACCCTACTTAATACTTTCCGTATATTTTCTATTTATCGAAGAATATCCCTTAATACCTTTCTTAGATGAGTCGGAAGTCGAATTATTTTAATGCAGTTTTGTTCCAAAGATCGAGTGAATTCTAAAACCACCTTTATAATTGAAATGGGGCAATTTTTGACGAAGATATGGCCATTTATTTCAAGGTTAACCCTATTTAATGTTTGGCTTATATTTTCTATTAATCGAAGAATATCCCTTAATATCTTTCTTAGATGAGTCGGAAGTCAAATTATTTTAATGCAGTTTTGTTTCAAAGATCGAGCGAAATCTAAAAATACCTATATAATTGAAATGGGGCAATTTTTGACGAAGATATGGCCATTTATTTCAAGGTAGACCCTATTTAATGCTTTCCATATATTTTCTGTTAATCAAGAATATCCCTTAATACCTTTCTTAGATGAGTCGGAAGTCAAATTATTTTAATGCAGTTTTGTTTCAAAGATCAAGCGAATTCTAAAAACACCTTTATAATTGAAATGTGGCAATTTTTGACGAAGATATGGCCATTTATTTCAAGGTTGACCCTATTTAATGCTTTCCATATATTTTCTATTTATCGAAGAATATCCCTTAATATCTTTCTTAGATGAGTCGGAAGTCGAATTATTTTAATGCAGTTTTGTTCCAAAGATCGAGTGAATTCTAAAAACACCTTTATAATTGAAATGGGGCAATTTTTGACGAAGATATGGCCATTTATTTCAAGGTAGACCCTACTTAATACTTTCCATATATTTTCTATTTATCGAAGAATATCCCTTAATACCTTTCTTAGATGAGTCGGAAGTCAAATTATTTTAATGCAGTTTTGTTCCAAAGATCGAGTGAATTCTAAAAACACCTTTATAATTGAAATGGGGCAATTTTTGACGAAGATATGGCCATTTATTTCAAGGTTGACCCTATTTAATGTTTGGCTTATATTTTCTATTAATCGAAGAATATCCCTTAATATCTTTCTTAGATGAGTCGGAAGTCAAATTATTTTAATGCAGTTTTGTTTCAAAGATCGAGCGAAATCTAAAAATACCTTTATAATTGAAATGGGGCAATTTTTGACGAAGATATGGCCATTTATTTCAAGGTAGACCCTATTTAATGCTTTCCATATATTTTCTGTTAATCAAGAATATCCCTTAATACCTTTCTTAGATGAGTCGGAAGTCAAATTATTTTAATGCAGTTTTGTTCCAAAGATCGAGCGAATTCTAAAAATACCTTTATAATTGAAATGGGGCAATTTTTGACGAAGATATAGCTATTTATTTCAAGGTAGACCCTATTTAATACTTTCCATATATTTTCTGTTAATCAAAGAATATCCCTTAATATCTTTCTTAGATGAGTCGGAAGTCAAAATTATTTTAATGCAGTTTTGTTCCAAAGATCGAGTGAATTCTAAAAACACCTTTATAATTGAAATGTGGCAATTTTTGACGAAGATATGGCCATCTATTTCAAGGTTGACCCTATTTAATGCTTTCCATATATTTTCTAGTTATCGAAGAATATCCCTTAATATCTTTCTTAGATGAGTCGGAAGTCGAATTATTTTAATGCAGTTTTGTTTCAAAGATCGAGTGAATTCTAAAAACACCTTTATAATTGAAATGGGGCAATTTTTGACGAAGATATGGCCATTTATTTCAAGGTAGACCCTACTTAATACTTTCCATATATTTTCTATTTATCGAAGAATATCCCTTAATACCTTTCTTAGATGAGTCGGAAGTCAAATTATTTTAATGCAGTTTTGTTTCAAAGATCAAGCGAATTCTAAAAACACCTTTATAATTGAAATGTGGCAATTTTTGACGAAGATATGGCCATTTATTTCAAGGTAAACCCTATTCAATGCTTTCCATATATTTTCTATTTATCGAAGAATATCCCTTAATATCTTTCTTAGATGAGTTGGAAGTCAAATTATTTTAATGCAGTTTTGTTCCAAGGATCGAGCGAATTCTAAAAATACCTTTATAATTGAAATGGGGCAATTTTTGACGAAGATGTGGCCATTTATTTCAAGGTTGACCCTATTTAATGCTTTCCATATATTTTCTGTTAATCAAGAATATCCCTTAATATCTTTCTTATATGGGTCGGAAGTCAAATTATTTTAATGCAGTTTTATTCCAAAGATCGAGTGAATTCTAAAAACACCTTTATAATTTAAATGGAGCAATTTTTGACGAAGATATGGCCATTTATTTCAAGGTAGACCCTACTTAATACTTTCCATATATTTTCTATTTATCGAAGAATATCCCTTAATACCTTTCTTAGATGAGTCGGAAGTCAAATTATTTTAATGCAGTTTTGTTTCAAAGATCGAGCGAATTCTAAAAACACCTTTATAATTGAAATGGGGCAATTTTTGACGAAGATATGGCCATTTATTTCAAGGTAAACCCTATTCAATGCTTTCCATATATTTTCTATTTATCGAAGAATATCCCTTAATATCTTTCTTAGATGAGTCGGAAGTCAAATTATTTTAATGCAGTTTTGTTCCAAAGATCGAGTGAATTCTAAAAACACCTTTATAATTGAAATGGGGCAATTTTTGACGAAGATATGGTCATTTATTTCAAGGTTGACCCTATTTAATGTTTGCCTTATATTTTCTATTAATCGAAGAATATCCCTTAATATCTTTCTTAGATGAGTCGGAAGTCAAATTATTTTAATGCAGTTTTGTTCCAAAGATCAAGCAAATTCTTAAAACACCTATATAATTGAAATGGGGCAATTTTTGACAAAGATATGGCCATTTATTTCAAGGTTGACCCTATTTAATGTTTGGCTTATATTTTCTATTAATCGAAGAATATCCCTTAATATCTTTCTTAGATGAGTCGGAAGTCAAATTATTTTAATGCAGTTTTGTTCCAAAGATCGAGTGAATTCTAAAAACACCTTTATAATTGAAATGGGGCAATTTTTGACGAAGATATGGCCATTTATTTCAAGGTTGACCCTATTTAATGTTTGGCTTATATTTTCTATTAATCGAAGAATATCCCTTAATATCTTTCTTAGATGAGTCGGAAGTCAAATTATTTTAATGCAGTTTTGTTCCAAAGATCGAGTGAATTCTAAAAACACCTATATAATTGAAATGGGGCAATTTTTGACGAAGATATGGTCATTTATTTCAAGGTTGACCCTATTTAATGTTTGCCTTATATTTTCTATTAATCGAAGAATATCCCTTAATATTTTTCTTAGATGAGTCGGAAGTCAAATTATTTTAATGCAGTTTTGTTCCAAAGATCGAGTGAATTCTAAAAACTCCTTTATAATTGAAATGGAGCAATTTTTGACGAAGATATGGCCATTTATTTCAAGGTAGACCCTACTTAATACTTTCCATATATTTTCTATTTATCGAAGAATATCCCTTAATACCTTTCTTAGATGAGTCGGAAGTCAAATTATTTTAATGCAGTTTTGTTTCAAAGATCGAGCGAATTCTAAAAACACCTTTATAATTGAAATGGGGCAATTTTTGACGAAGATATGGCCATTTATTTCAAGGTAAACCCTATTCAATGCTTTCCATATATTTTCTACTTATCGAAGAATATCCCTTAATATCTTTCTTAGATGAGTCGGAAGTCGAATTATTTTAATGCAGTTTGGTTCCAAAGATCGAGTGAATTCTAAAAACACCTTTATAATTGAAATGGGGCAATTTTTGACGAAGATATGGCCATTTATTTCAAGGTTGACCCTATTTAATGTTTGCCTTATATTTTCTATTAATCGAAGAATATCCCTTAATATCTTTCTTAGATGAGTCGGAAGTCAAATTATTTTAATGCAGTTTTGTTCCAAAGATCGAGTGAATTCTAAAAACACCTTTATAATTGAAATGGGGCAATTTTTGACGAAGATATGGCCATTTATTTCAAGGTTGACCCTATTTAATGTTTGGCTTATATTTTCTATTAATCGAAGAATATCCCTTAATATCTTTCTTAGATGAGTCGGAAGTCAAATTATTTTAATGCAGTTTTGTTCCAAAGATCGAGTGAATTCTAAAAACACCTATATAATTGAAATGGGGCAATTTTTGACGAAGATATGGTCATTTATTTCAAGGTTGACCCTATTTAATGTTTGCCTTATATTTTCTATTAATCGAAGAATATCCCTTAATATCTTTCTTAGATGAGTCGGAAGTCAAATTATTTTAATGCAGTTTTGTTCCAAAGATCGAGTGAATTCTAAAAACACCTTTATAATTGAAATGGAGCAATTTTTGACGAAGATATGGCCATTTATTTCAAGGTAGACCCTACTTAATACTTTCCATATATTTTCTATTTATCGAAGAATATCCCTTAAAACCTTTCGTAGATGAGTCGGAAGTCAAATTATTTTAATGCAGTTTTGTTTCAAAGATCGAGTGAATTCTAAAAACTCCTTTATAATTGAAATGGAGCAATTTTTGACGAAGATATGGCCATTTATTTCAAGGTAAACCCTATTCAATGCTTTCCATATATTTTCTATTTATCGAAGAATATCCCTTAATATCTTTCTTAGATGAGTTGGAAGTCAAATTATTTTAATGCAGTTTTGTTCCAAGGATCGAGTAAATTCTAAAAGCACCTATATAATTGAAATGGGGCAATTTTTGACGAAGATATAGCCATTTATTTCAAGGTAGACCCTATTTAATACTTTCCATATATTTTCTGTTAATCAAAGAATATCCCTTACTATCTTTCTTAGATGAGTCGGAAGTCAAATTATTTTAACGCAGTTTTATTCCAAAGATTGAGTGAATTCTAAAAACACCTTTATAATTGAAATGGAGCAATTTTTGACGAAGATATGGCCATATATTTCAAGGTAAACCCTATTTAATGCTTTCCATATATTTTCTATTTATCGAAGAATATCCCTTAATACCTTTCTAAGATGAGTCGAAAGTCAAATTATTTAAATGCAGTTTTGTTCCAAAGATCGAGTGAATTCTAAAAACACCTTTATAATTGAAATGGGGCAATTTTTGACGAAGATATGGTCATTTATTTCAAGGTTGACCCTATTTAATGTTTGCCTTATATTTTCTATTAATCGAAGAATATCCCTTAATATCTTTCTTAGATGAGTCGGAAGTCAAATTATTTTAATGCAGTTTTGTTTCAAAGATGGAGTGAATTCTAAAAACTTCTTTATAATTGAAATGGGGCAATTTTTGACGAAGATATGGCCATTTATTTCAAGGTAGACCCTACTTAATACTTTCCATATATTTTCTATTTATCGAAGAATATCCCTTAATACCTTTCTTAGATGAGTCGGAAGTCAAATTATTTTAATGCAGTTTTGTTCCAAAGATCGAGTAAATTCTAAAAACACCTTTATAATTGAAATGGGGCAATTTTTGACGAAGATATGGCCATTTATTTCAAGGTAGACCCTATTTAATACTTTCCATATATTTTCTATTTATCGAAGAATATCCCTTAATATCTTTCTTAGATGAGTCGGAAGTCAAATTATTTTAATGCAGTTTTGTTTCAAAGATCGAGCGAATTCTAAAAACACCTTTATAATTGAAATGGGGCAATTTTTGACGAAGATATGGCCATTTATTTCAAGGTAGACCCTATTTAATGCTTTCCATATATTTTCTATTTATCGAAGAATATCCCTTAATATCTTTCTTAGATGAGTTGGAAGTCAAATTATTTTAATGCAGTTTTGTTCCAAGGATCGAGTAAATTCTAAAAGCACCTATATAATTGAAATGGGGCAATTTTTGACGAAGATATAGCCATTTATTTCAAGGTAGACCCTATTTAATACTTTCCATATATTTTCTGTTAATCAAAGAATATCCCTTACTATCTTTCTTAGATGAGTCGGAAGTCAAATTATTTTAACGCAGTTTTATTCCAAAGATTGAGTGAATTCTAAAAACACCTTTATAATTGAAATGGAGCAATTTTTGACGAAGATATGGCCATATATTTCAAGGTAAACCCTATTTAATGCTTTCCATATATTTTCTATTTATCGAAGAATATCCCTTAATACCTTTCTTAGATGAGTCGGAAGTCAAATTATTTTAATGCAGTTTTGTTCCAAAGATCGAGCGAATTCTAAAAACACCTTTATCATTGAAATGGGGCAATTTTTGACGAAGATATGGCCATTTATTTCAAGGTTGACCCTATTTAATGTTTGCCTTATATTTTCTATTAATCGAAGAATATCCCTTAATATCTTTCTTAGATGAGTCGGAAGTCGAATTATTTTAATGCAGTTTTGTTTCAAAGATTGAGTGAATTCTAAAAACTTCTTTGTAATTGAAATGGGGCAATTTTTGACGAAGATATGGCCATTTATTTCAAGGTAGACCCTACTTAATACTTTCCATATATTTTCTATTTATCGAAGAATATCCCTTAATACCTTTCTTAGATGAGTCGGAAGTCAAATTATTTTAATGCAGTTTTGTTCCAAAGATCGAGTGAATTCTAAAAACACCTTTATAATTGAAATGGGGCAATTTTTGACGAAGATATGGCCATTTATTTCAAGGTAGACCCTACTTAATACTTTCCATATATTTTCTATTTATCGAAGAATATCCCTTAATACCTTTCTTAGATGAGTCGGAAGTCAAGTTATTTTAATGCAGTTTTGTTCCAAAAATCGAGTGAATTCTAAAAACTTTTTTATAATTGAAATGGAGCAATTTTTGACGAAGATATGGCCATTTATTTCAAGGTTGACCCTATTTAATGTTTGGCTTATATTTTCTATTAATCGAAGAATATCCCTTAATATCTTTCTTAGATGAGTCGGAAGTCAAATTATTTTAATGCAGTTTTGTTCCAAAGATTGAGTGAATTCTAAAAACACCTTTATAATTGAAATGGGGCAATTTTTGACGAAGATATGGCCATTTATTTCAAGGTTGACCCTATTTAATGTTTGGCTTATATTTTCTATTAATCGAAGAATATCCCTTAATATTTTTCTTAGATAAGTCGGAAGTCAAATTATTTTAATGCAGTTTTGTTCCAAAGATCGAGTGAATTCTAAAAACACCTATATAATTGAAATGGGGCTATTTTTGACGAAGATATGGTCATTTATTTCAAGGTTGACCCTATTTAATGTTTGCCTTATATTTTCTATTAATCGAAGAATATCCCTTAATATCTTTCTTAGATGAGTCGGAAGTCAAATTATTTTAATGCAGTTTTGTTCCAAAGATCGAGTGAATTCTAAAAACTTCTTTATAATTGAAACGGGGCAATTTTTGACGAAGATATGGCCATTTATTTCAAGGTAGACCCTACTTAATACTTTCCATATATTTTCTATTTATCGAAGAATATCCCTTAATACCTTTCTTAGATGAGTCGGAAGTCAAGTTATTTTAATGCAGTTTTGTTCCAAAAATCGAGTGAATTCTAAAAACTTTTTTATAATTGAAATGGATCAATTTTTGACGAAGATATGGCCATTTATTTCAAGGTTGACCCTATTTAATGTTTGTCTTATATTTTCTATTAATCGAAGAATATCCCTTAATACCTTTCTAAGATGAGTCGGAAGTCAAATTATTTTAATGCAGTTTTGTTCCAAAGATCAAGTAAATTCTAAAAACACCTTTATAATTGAAATGTGGCAATTTTTGACGAAGATATGGCCATTGATTTCAAGGTTGACCCTATTTGATGTTTGGCTTATATTTTCTATTGATCGAAGAATATCCCTTAATATTTTTTTTAGATGAGTCGGAAGTCAAATTATTTTAATGCAGTGTTGTTCCAAAGATCGAGTGAATTCTAAAAATACCTTTATGATTGAAATGGGGCAATCTTTGACGAATATATGGCCATTTATTTCAAGGTAGACCCTACAGAATGCTTTCCACATATTTTCTATTTATCGAAGAATATCCCTTAATATCTTTCTTAGATGAGTCGGAAGTCAAATTATTTTAATGCAGTTTTGTTTCAAAGATCAAGCGAATTCTAAAAACACCTTTATAATTGAAACGGGGCAATTTTTGACGAAGATATGGTCATTTATTTAAAGGTTGACCCTATTTAATGTTTGCTTATATTTTCTATTAATCGAAGAATATCCCTTAATATCTTTCTTAGATGAGTCGGAAGTCAAATTTATTTTAATGCAGTTTTGTTTGAAAGATCGAGTGAATTCTAAAAACTTCTTTATAATTGAAATGGGGCAATTTTTGACGAAGATATGGCCATTTATTTCAAGGTTGACCCTATTTAATGTTTGGCTTATATTTTCTATTAATCGAAGAATATCCCTTAATATTTTTCTTAGATGAGTCGGAAGTCAAATTATTTTAATGCAGTTTTGTTCCAAAGATCGAGCAAATTCTAAAAACATCTTTATAATTGAAATGGGGCAATTTTTGATGAAGATATGGCCATTTATTTCAAGGTAGAGCCTATTTAATACTTTCCATATATTTTCTGTTAATCAAAGAACATCCCTTAATATCTTTTTTAGATGAGTCGGAAGTCAAACTATTTTAATGCAGTTTTGTTTCAAAGATCGAGTGAATTCTAAAAACACCTTTATAATTGAAATGGGGCAATTTTTGACGAAGATGTGGCCATTTATTTCAAGGTTGACCCTATTTAATGCTTTCCATATATTTTCCGTTAATCAAGAATATCCCTTAATATCTTTCTTATATGAGTCGAAAGTCAAAGTATTTTAATGCAGTTTTGTTCCAAAGATCAAGTGAATTCTAAAAACACCTTTATAATTGAAATGGAGCAATTTTTGACGAAGATATGGCCATTTATTTCAAGGTAGACCCTACTTAATACTTTCCATATATTTTCTATTTATCGAAGAATATCCCTTAATACCTTTCTTAGATGAGTCGAAAGTCAAATTATTTTAATGCAGTTTTGTTTCAAAGATCGATCGAATTCTAAAAACACCTTTATAATTGAAATGGGGCAATTTTTGACGAAGATGTGGCCATTTATTTCAAGGTTGACCCTATTTAATGCTTTCCATATATTTTCCGTTAATCAAGAATATCCCTTAATATCTTTCTTATATGAGTCGGAAGTCAAAGTATTTTAATGCAGTTTTGTTCCAAAGATCAAGTGAATTCTAAAAACACCTTTATAATTGAAATGGAGCAATTTTTGACGAAGATATGGCCATTTATTTCAAGGTAGACCCTACTTAATACTTTCCATATATTTTCTATTTATCGAAGAATATCCTTTAATACCTTTCTTAGATGAGTCGAAAGTCAAATTATTTTAATGCAGTTTTGTTTCAAAGATCGATCGAATTCTAAAAACACCTTTATAATTGAAATGGGGCAATTTTTGACGAAGATATGGCCATTTGTTTCAAGGTAAACCCTATTCAATGCTTTCCATATATTTTCTATTTATCGAAGAATATCCCTTAATATCTTTCTTAGATGAGTTGGAAGTCAAATTATTTTAATGCAGTTTTGTTCCAAGGATCGAGTAAATTCTAAAAGCACCTATATAATTGAAATGGGGCAATTTTTGACGAAGATATAGCCATTTATTTCAAGGTAGACCCCATTTAATACTTTCCATATATTTTCTGTTAATCAAAGAATATCCCTTAATATCTTTCTTAGATGAGTCGGAAGTCAAATTATTTTAACGCAGTTTTATTCCAAAGATTGAGTGAATTCTAAAAACACCTTTATAATTGAAATGGAGCAATTTTTGACGAAGATATGGCCATATATTTCAAGGTAGACCCTATTTAATGCTTTCCATATATTTTCTATTTATCGAAGAATATCCCTTAATACCTTTCTAAGATGAGTCGGAAGTCAAATTATTTTAATGCAGTTTTGTTCCAAAGATCGAGTGAATTCTAAAAACACCTTTATAATTGAAATGGGGCAATTTTTGACGAAGATATGGCCATTTATTTTAAGGTAGACCCTACTTAATACTTTCCATATATTTTCTATTTATCGAAGAATATCCCTTAATACCTTTCTTAGATGAGTCGGAAGTCAAATTATTTTAAAGCAGTTTTGTTCCAAAGATCGAGTGAATTCTAAAAACTTCTTTATAATTGAAATGGGCCAATTTTTGACGAAGATATGGCCATTTATTTCAAGGTAGACCCTATTCAATGCTTTCCATATATTTTCTATTTATCGAAGAATACCCCTTAATACCTTTCTTAGATGAGTCGGAAGTCAAATTATTTTAATGCAGTTTTGTTCCAAAGATCGAGTGAATTCTAAAAACACCTTTATAATTGAAATGGGGCAATTTTTGACGAAGATATGGCCATTTATTTCAAGGTAGACCCTATTTAATACTTTCCATATATTTTCTGTTAATCAAAGAACATCCCTTAATATCTTTTTTAGATGAGTCGGAAGCCAAACTATTTTAATGCAGTTTTGTTTCAAAGATCGAGTGAATTCTAAAAACACCTTTATAATTGAAATGGGGCAATTTTTGACGAAGATATGGCCATTTATTTCAAGGTAGAGCCTAATTAATGCTTTCCATATATTTTCTATTTGTCGAAGAATATCCCTTAATATCTGTCTTACATGACTCGGAAGTCAAATTATTTTAATGCAGTTTTGTTTCAAAGATCGAGCGAATTCTAAAAATACCTTTATAATTGAAATGGGGCAATTTTTGACGAAGATGTGGCCATTTATTTCAAGGTTGACCCTATTTAATGCTTTCCATATATTTTCCGTTAATCAAGAATATCCCTTAATATCTTTCTTATATGAGTCGGAAGTCAAAGTATTTTAATGCAGTTTTGTTCCAAAGATCAAGTGAATTCTAAAAACACCTTTATAATTGAAATGGAGCAATTTTTGACGAAGATATGGCCATTTATTTCAAGGTAGACCCTACTTAATACTTTCCATATATTTTCTATTTATCGAAGAATATCCCTTAATATCTTTCTTAGATGAGTCGGAAGTCAAATTATTTTAATGCAGTTTTGTTTCAAAGATCGAGTGAATTCTAAAAACACCTTTATAATTGAAATGGGGCAATTTTTGACGAAGATATGGCCATTTGTTTCAAGGTTGACCCTATTTAATGCTTTCCATATATTTTCTATTTATCGAAGAATATCCCTTAATATCTTTCTTAGATGAGTCGGAAGTCAAATTATTTTAATGCAGTTTTGTTCCAAGGATCAAGTAAATTCTAAAAGCACCTATATAATTGAAATGGGGCAATTTTTGACGAAGATATAGCCATTTATTTCAAGGTAGACCCCATTTAATACTTTCCATATATTTTCTGTTAATCAAAGAATATCCCTTAATATCTTTCTTAGATGAGTCGGAAGTCAAATTATTTTAACGCAGTTTTATTCCAAAGATTGAGTGAATTCTAAAAACACCTTTATAATTGAAATGGAGCAATTTTTGACGAAGATATGGCCATATATTTCAAGGTAGACCCTATTTAATGCTTTCCATATATTTTCTATTTATCGAAGAATATCCCTTAATACCTTTCTAAGATGAGTCGGTAGTCAAATTATTTTAATGCAGTTTTGTTCCAAAGATCGAGTGAATTCCAAAAACACCTTTATAATTGAAATGGGGCAATTTTTGACGAAGATATGGCCATTTATTTCAAGGTAGACCCTACTTAATACTTTCCATATATTTTCTATTTATCGAAGAATATCCCTTAATACCTTTCTTAGATGAGTCGGAAGTCAAATTATTTTAATGCAGTTTTGTTCCAAAGATCGAGTGAATTCTAAAAACACCTTTATAATTGAAATGGAGCAATTTTTGACGAAGATATGGCCATTTATTTCAAGGTAGACCCTATTTAATGCTTTCCATATATTTTCTATTTATCGAAGAATATCCCTTAATACCTTTCTAAGATGAGTCGGAAGTCAAATTATTTTAATGCAGTTTTGTTCCAAAGATCGAGTGAATTCTAAAAACACCTTTATAATTGAAATGGGGCAATTTTTGACGAAGATATGACCATTTATTTCAAGGTTGACCCTATTTAATGTTTGGCTTATATTTTCTATTAATCGAAGAATATCCCTTAATATCTTTCTTAGATGAGTCGGAAGTCAAATTATTTTAATGCAGTTTTGTTCCAAAGATCGAGTGAATTCTAAAAACACCTTTATAATTGAAATGGGGCAATTTTTGACGAAGATATGGCCATTTATTTCAAGGTTGACCCTATTTAATGTTTGGCTTATATTTTCTATTTATCGAAGAATATCCCTTAATACCTTTCTTAGATGAGTCGGAAGTCAAATTATTTTAATGCAGTTTTGTTCCAAAGATCGAGTGAATTCTAAAAACACCTTTATAATTGAAATGGGGCAATTTTTGACGAAGATATGGCCATTTATTTCAAGGTTGACCCTATTTAATGTTTGCCTTATATTTTCTATTAATCGAAGAATATCCCTTAATATCTTTCTTAGATGAGTCGGAAGTCAAATTATTTTAATGCAGTTTTGTTCCAAAGATGGAGTGAATTCTAAAAACTTCTTTATAATTGAAATGGGGCAATTTTTGACGAAGATATGGCCATTTATTTCAAGGTAGACCCTACTTAATACTTTCCATATATTTTCTATTTATCGAAGAATATCCCTTAATACCTTTCTTAGATGAGTCGGAAGTCAAATTATTTTAATGCAGTTTTGTTCCAAAGATCGAGTGAATTCTAAAAACACCTTTATAATTGAAATGGGGCAATTTTTGACGAAGATATGGCCATTTATTTCAAGGTAGACCCTACTTAATACTTTCCATATATTTTCTATTTATCGAAGAATATCCCTTAATACCTTTCTTAGATGAGTCGGAAGTCAAATTATTTTAATGCAGTTTTGTTCCAAAGATCGAGTGAATTCTAAAAACTTTTTTATAATTGAAATGGAGCAATTTTTGACGAAGATATGGCCATTTATTTCAAGGTTGACCCTATTTAATGTTTGGCTTATATTTTCTATTAATCGAAGAATATCCCTTAATATCTTTCTTAGATGAGTCGGAAGTCAAATTATTTTAATGCAGTTTTGTTCCAAAGATCGAGTGAATTCTAAAAACACCTTTATAATTGAAATGGGGCAATTTTTGACGAAGATATGGCCATTTATTTCAAGGTTGACCCTATTTAATGTTTGGCTTATATTTTCTATTAATCGAAGAATATCCCTTAATATTTTTCTTAGATGAGTCGGAAGTCAAATTATTTTACTGCAGTTTTGTTCCAAAGATCGAGTGAATTCTAAAAACACCTATATAATTGAAATGGGGTATTTTTGACGAAGATATGGTCATTTATTTCAAGGTTGGCCCTATTTAATGTTTGCCTTATATTTTCTATTAATCGAAGAATATCCCTTAATATCTTTCTTAGATGAGTCGGAAGTCAAATTATTTTACTGCAGTTTTGTTTCAAAGATCGAGTGAATTCTAAAAACTTCTTTATAATTGAAATGGGGCAATTTTTGACGAAGATATGGCCATTTATTTCAAGGTAGACCCTACTTAATACTTTCCATATATTTTCTATTTATCGAAGAATATCCCTTAATACCTTTCTTAGATGAGTCGGAAGTCAAATTATTTTAATGCAGTTTTGTTCCAAAGATCGAGTGAATTCTAAAAACACCTTTATAATTGAAATGGGGCAATTTTTGACGAAGATATGGCCATTTATTTCAAGGTTGACCATATTTAATGTTTGGCTTATATTTTCTATTAATCGAAGAATATCCCTTAATATTTTTTTTAGATGAGTCGGAAGTCAAATTATTTTAATGCAGTTTTGTTCCAAAGATCGAGTGAATTCTAAAAACACCTTTATAATTGAAATGGGGCAATTTTTGACGAAGATATGGCCATTTATTTCAAGGTAGAGCCTATTTAATGCTTTCCATATATTTTCTATTTATCGAAGAATATCCCTTAATATCTTTCTTAGATGAGTCGAAAGTCAAATTATTTTACTGCAGTTTTGTTTCAAAGATCGAGTGAATTCTAAAAACACCTTTATAATTGAAATGGGGCAATTTTTGACGAAGATATGGCCATTTATTTCAAGGTTGACCCTATTTAATGTTTGGCTTATATTTTCTATTAATCGAAGAATATCCCTTAATATTTTTTTTAGATGAGTCGGAAGTCAAATTATTTTAATGCAGTTTTGTTCCAAAGATCGAGTGAATTCTAAAAACACCTTTATAATTGAAATGGGGCAATTTTAGACAAAGATATGGCCACTTATTTCAAGGTAGACCCTACTTAATACTTTCCATTTATTTTCTATTTATCGAAGAATATCCCTTAATACCTTTCTTAGATAGGTCGGAAGTCAAATTAATTTACTGCAAATTTGTTTCAAAGATCGAGTGAATTCTAAAAACACCTATATAATTGAAATGGGGCAATTTTTGACGAAGATATGGTCATTTATTTCAAGGTTGACCCTATTTAATGTTTGCCTTATATTTTCTATTAATCGAAGAATATCCCTTATTATCTTTCTTAGATGAGTCGGAAGTCAAATTATTTTAATGCAGTTTTGTTCCAAAGATCGAGTGAATTCCAAAAACTTCTTTATAATTGAAATGGGGCAATTTTTGACGAAGATATGGCCATTTATTTCAAGGTTGACCTTATTTAATGTTTGGCTTATATTTTCTATTAATCAAAGAATATCCCTTAATATCTTTCTTAGATGAGTCGGAAGTCAAATTATTTTAATGCAGTTTTGTTCCAAAGATCGAGTGAATTCTAAAAACACCTTTATAATTGAAATGGGGCAATTTTTGACGAAGATATGGCCATTTATTTCAAGGTAGACCCTACTTAATACTTTCCATATATTTTCTGTTAATCAAAGAACGGAAGTTAATCGGAAGTCAAATTATTTTAACGCAGTTTTATTCCAAAGATTGAGTGAATTCTAAAAACACCTTTATAATTGAAATGGAGCAATTTTTGACGAAGATATGGCCATATATTTCAAGGTAGACCCTATTTAATGCTTTCCATATATTTTCTATTTATCGAAGAATATCCCTTAATACCTTTCTAAGATGAGTCGGAAGTCAAATTATTTTAATGCAGTTTTGTTCCAAAGATCGAGTGAATTCTAAAAACACCTTTATAATTGAAATGGGGCAATTTTTGACGAAGATATGGCCATTTATTTCAAGGTAGACCCTACTTAATACTTTCCATATATTTTCTATTTATCGAAGAATATCCCTTAATACCTTTCTTAGATGAGTCGGAAGTCAAATTATTTTAATGCAGTTTTGTTCCAAAGATCGAGTGAATTCTAAAAACACCTTTATAATTGAAATGGAGCAATTTTTGACGAAGATATGGCCATTTATTTCAAGGTAGACCCTATTTAATGCTTTCCATATATTTTCTATTTATCGAAGAATATCCCTTAATACCTTTCTAAGATGAGTCGGAAGTCAAATTATTTTAATGCAGTTTTGTTCCAAAGATCGAGTGAATTCTAAAAACACCTTTATAATTGAAATGGGGCAATTTTTGACGAAGATATGACCATTTATTTCAAGGTTGACCCTATTTAATGTTTGGCTTATATTTTCTATTAATCGAAGAATATCCCTTAATATCTTTCTTAGATGAGTCGGAAGTCAAATTATTTTAATGCAGTTTTGTTCCAAAGATCGAGTGAATTCTAAAAACACCTTTATAATTGAAATGGGGCAATTTTTGACGAAGATATGGCCATTTATTTCAAGGTTGACCCTATTTAATGTTTGGCTTATATTTTCTATTTATCGAAGAATATCCCTTAATACCTTTCTTAGATGAGTCGGAAGTCAAATTATTTTAATGCAGTTTTGTTCCAAAGATCGAGTGAATTCTAAAAACACCTTTATAATTGAAATGGGGCAATTTTTGACGAAGATATGGCCATTTATTTCAAGGTTGACCCTATTTAATGTTTGCCTTATATTTTCTATTAATCGAAGAATATCCCTTAATATCTTTCTTAGATGAGTCGGAAGTCAAATTATTTTAATGCAGTTTTGTTCCAAAGATGGAGTGAATTCTAAAAACTTCTTTATAATTGAAATGGGGCAATTTTTGACGAAGATATGGCCATTTATTTCAAGGTAGACCCTACTTAATACTTTCCATATATTTTAATGCAGTTTTGTTCCAAAGATGGAGTGAATTCTAAAAACTTCTTTATAATTGAAATGGGGCAATTTTTGACGAAGATATGGCCATTTATTTCAAGGTAGACCCTACTTAATACTTTCCATATATTTTCTATTTATCGAAGAATATCCCTTAATACCTTTCTTAGATGAGTCGGAAGTCAAATTATTTTAATGCAGTTTTGTTCCAAAGATCGAGTGAATTCTAAAAACACCTTTATAATTGAAATGGGGCAATTTTTGACGAAGATATGGCCATTTATTTCAAGGTAGACCCTACTTAATACTTTCCATATATTTTCTATTTATCGAAGAATATCCCTTAATACCTTTCTTAGATGAGTCGGAAGTCAAATTATTTTAATGCAGTTTTGTTCCAAAAAATCGAGTGAATTCTAAAAACTTTTTTATAATTGAAATGGAGCAATTTTTGACGAAGATATGGCCATTTATTTCAAGGTTGACCCTATTTAATGTTTGGCTTATATTTTCTATTAATCGAAGAATATCCCTTAATATCTTTCTTAGATGAGTCGGAAGTCAAATTATTTTAATGCAGTTTTGTTCCAAAGATCGAGTGAATTCTAAAAACACCTTTATAATTGAAATGGGGCAATTTTTGACGAAGATATGGCCATTTATTTCAAGGTTGACCCTATTTAATGTTTGGCTTATATTTTCTATTAATCGAAGAATATCCCTTAATATTTTTCTTAGATGAGTCGGAAGTCAAATTATTTTACTGCAGTTTTGTTCCAAAGATCGAGTGAATTCTAAAAACACCTATATAATTGAAATGGGGTATTTTTGACGAAGATATGGTCATTTATTTCAAGGTTGGCCCTATTTAATGTTTGCCTTATATTTTCTATTAATCGAAGAATATCCCTTAATATCTTTCTTAGATGAGTCGGAAGTCAAATTATTTTACTGCAGTTTTGTTTCAAAGATCGAGTGAATTCTAAAAACTTCTTTATAATTGAAATGGGGCAATTTTTGACGAAGATATGGCCATTTATTTCAAGGTAGACCCTACTTAATACTTTCCATATATTTTCTATTTATCGAAGAATATCCCTTAATACCTTTCTTAGATGAGTCGGAAGTCAAATTATTTTAATGCAGTTTTGTTCCAAAGATCGAGTGAATTCTAAAAACACCTTTATAATTGAAATGGGGCAATTTTTGACGAAGATATGGCCATTTATTTCAAGGTTGACCATATTTAATGTTTGGCTTATATTTTCTATTAATCGAAGAATATCCCTTAATATTTTTTTTAGATGAGTCGGAAGTCAAATTATTTTAATGCAGTTTTGTTCCAAAGATCGAGTGAATTCTAAAAACACCTTTATAATTGAAATGGGGCAATTTTTGACGAAGATATGGCCATTTATTTCAAGGTAGAGCCTATTTAATGCTTTCCATATATTTTCTATTTATCGAAGAATATCCCTTAATATCTTTCTTAGATGAGTCGAAAGTCAAATTATTTTACTGCAGTTTTGTTTCAAAGATCGAGTGAATTCTAAAAACACCTTTATAATTGAAATGGGGCAATTTTTGACGAAGATATGGCCATTTATTTCAAGGTTGACCCTATTTAATGTTTGGCTTATATTTTCTATTAATCGAAGAATATCCCTTAATATTTTTTTTAGATGAGTCGGAAGTCAAATTATTTTAATGCAGTTTTGTTTCAAAGATCAAGTGAATTCTACAAACACCTTTATAATTGAAATGGGGCAATTTTTGACGAACATATGGCCAATTATTTCAAGGTAGAGCCCATTTAATGCTCTCCATATATTTTCTATTTATCGAAGAATATCCCTTAATATCTTTCTTAGATGAGTCGAAAGTCAAATTATTTTACTGCAGTTTTGTTCCAAAGATCAAGCGAATTCTAAAAACACCTTTATAATTGAAATGGGGCAATTTTTGACGAAGATATGGTCATTTATTTCAAGGTTGACCCTATTTAATGTTTGGCTTATATTTTCTATTAATCGAAGAATATCCCTTAATATCTTTCTTAGATGAGTCGGAAGTCAAATTATTTTAATGCAGTTTTGTTCCAAAGATCGAGTGAATTCTAAAAACTTCTTTATAATTGAAATGTGGCAATTTTTGACGAAGATATGGCCATTTATTTCAAGGTTGACCTTATTTAATGTTTGGCTTATATTTTCTATTAATCAAAGAATATCCCTTAATATCTTTCTTAGATGAGTCGGAAGTCAAATTATTTTAATGCAGTTTTGTTCCAAAGATCGAGTGAATTCTAAAAACACCTTTATAATTGAAATGGGGCAATTTTTGACGAAGATATGGCCATTTATTTCAAGGTAGACCCTATTTAATACTTTCCATATATTTTCTGTTAATCAAAGAACATCCCTTAATATCTTTTTTAGATGAGTCGGAACCAAACTATTTTAATGCAGTTTTGTTTCAAAGATCGAGTGAATTCTAAAAACACCTTTATAATTGAAATGGGGCAATTTTTGACGAAGATATGGCCATTTATTTCAAGGTAGAGCCTATTTAATGCTTTCCATATATTTTCTATTTGTCGAAGAATATCCCTTAATATCTGTCTTACATGACTCGGAAGTCAAACTATTTTAATGCAGTTTTGTGTCAAAGATCAAGCAAATTCTAAAAATACCTTTATAATTGAAATGGGGCAATTTTTGACGAAGATGTGGCCATTTATTTCAAGGTTGACCCTATTTAATGCTTTCCATATATTTTCCGTTAATCAAGAATATCCCTTAATATCTTTCTTATATGAGTCGGAAGTCAAAGTATTTTAACGCAGTTTTGTTTCAAAGATCAAGTGAACTCTAAAAACACCTTTATAATTGAAATGGAGCAATTTTTGACGAAGATATGGCCATTTATTTCAAGGTAGACCCTACTTAATACTTTCCATATATTTTCTATTTATCGAAGAATATCCCTTAATACCTTTCTTAGATGAGTCGGAAGTCAAATTATTTTAATGCAGTTTTGTTTCAAAGATCATGCGAATTCTAAAAACACCTTTATAATTGAAATGGGGCAATTTTTGACGAAGATATGACCATTTATTTCAAGGTAAACCCTATTCAATGCTTTCCATATATTTTCTATTTATCGAAGAATATCCCTTAATATCTTTCTTAGATGAGTTGGAAGTCAAATTATTTTAATGCAGTTTTGTTCCAAGGATCGAGTAAATTCTAAAAGCACCTATATAATTAAAATCGGGCAATTTTTGACGAAGATATAGCCATTTATTTCAAGGTAAACCCTATTTAATACTTTCCATATATTTTCTGTTAATCAAAGAATATCCCTTAATATCTTTCTTAGATGAGTCGGAAGTCAAATTATTTTAACGCAGTTTTATTCCAAAGATTGAGTGAATTCTAAAAACACCTTTATAATTGAAATGGAGCAATTTTTGACGAAGATATGGCCATATATTTCAAGGTAGACCCTATTTAATGCTTTCCATATATTTTCTATTTATCGAAGAATATCCCTTAATACCTTTCTAAGATGAGTCGGAAGTCAAATTATTTTAATGCAGTTTTGTTCCAAAGATCGAGTGAATTCTAAAAACACCTTTATAATTGAAATGGGGCAATTTTTGACGAAGATATGGTCATTTATTTCAAGGTTGTCCCTATTTAATGTTTGCCTTATATTTTCTATTAATCGAAGAATATCCCTTAATATCTTTCTTAGATGAGTCGGAAGTCAAATTATTTTAATGCAGGTTTGTTCCAAAGATCGAGTGAATTCTAAAAACTTCTTTATAATTGAAATGGGGCAATTTTTGACGAAGATATGGCCATTTATTTCAAGGTAGACCCTATTTAATACTTTCCATATATTTTCTATTTATCGAAGAATATCCCTTAATACCTTTCTTAGATGAGTCGGAAGTCAAAATATTTTAATGCAGTTTTGTTTCAAAGATCGAGTGAATTCTAAAAACTTCTTTATAATTGAAATGGGCCAATTTTTGACGAAGATATGGCCATTTATTTCAAGGTAGACCCTACTTAATGCTTTCCATATATTTTCTATTTATCGAAGAATACCCCTTAATACCTTTCTTAGATGAGTCGGAAGTCAAATTATTTTAATGCAGTTTTGTTCCAAAGATCGAGTGAATTCTAAAAACACCTTTATAATTGAAATGGGGCAATTTTTGACGAAGATATGGCCATTTATTTCAAGGTTGACCCTATTTAATGCTTGGCTTATATTTTCTATTAATCGAAGAATATCCCTTAATATCTTTCTTAGATGAGTCGGAAGTCAAATTATTTTAATGCAGTTTTGTTCCAAAGATCGAGTGAATTCTAAAAACACCTTTATAATTGAAATGGGGCAATTTTTGACGAAGATATGGCCATTTATTTCAAGGTTGACCCTATTTAATGTTTGGCTTATATTTTCTATTAATCGAAGAATATCCCTTAATATTTTTCTTAGATGAGTCGGAAGTCAAATTATTTTAATGCAGTTTTGTTCCGAAGATCGAGTGAATTCTAAAAACACCTATATAATTGAAATGGGGCAATTTTTGACGAAGATATGGTCATTTATTTCAAGGTTGACCCTATTTAATGTTTGCCTTATATTTTCTATTAATCGAAGAATATCCGTTAATATCTTTCTTAGATGAGTCGGAAGTCAAATTATTTTAATGCAGTTTTGTTCCAAACATCGAGTAAATTCTAAAAACTTCTTTATAATTGAAATGGGGCAATTTTAGACGAAGATATGGCCATTTATTTCAAGGTAGACCCTACTTAATACTTTCCATATATTTTCTATTTATCGAAGAATATCCCTTAATACCTTTCTTAGATGAGTCGAAAGTCAAATTATTTTAATGCAGTTTTGTTCCAAAGATCGAGTGAATTCTAAAAACACCTTTATAATTGAAATGGGGCAATTTTTGACGAAGATATGGCCATTTATTTCAAGGTTGACCCTATTTAATGTTTGGCTTATATTTTCTATTAATCGAAGAATATCCCTTAATATTTTTTTTAGATGAGTCACAAGTCAAATTATTTTAATGCAGTTTTGTTCCAAAGATCGAGTGAATTCTAAAAACACCTTTATAATTGAAATGGGGCAATTTTTGACGAAGATATGGCCATTTATTTCAAGGTAGAGCCTATTTAATGCTTTCCATATATTTTCTATTTATCGAAGAATATCCCTTAATATCTTTCTTAGATGAGTCGAAAGTCAAATTATTTTACTGCAGTTTTGTTTCAAAGATCGAGTGAATTCTAAAAACACCTTTATAATTGAAATGGGGCAATTTTTGACGAAGATATGGCCATTTATTTCAAGGTTGACCCTATTTAATGTTTGGCTTATATTTTCTATTAATCGAAGAATATCCCTTAATATCTTTCTTAGCTGAGTCGGAAGTCAAATTATTTTAATGCAGTTTTGTTCCAAAGATCGAGTGAATTCTAAAAACATCTTTATAATTGAAATGGGGCAATTTTTGACGAAGATATGGCCATTTATTTCAAGGTAGAGCCTATTTAATGCTTTCCATATATTTTCTATTTATCGAAGAATATCCCTTAATATCTTTCTTAGATGAGTCGAAAGTCAAATTATTTTACTGCAGTTTTGTTTCAAAGATCGAGTGAATTCTAAAAACACCTTTATAATTGAAATGGGGCAATTTTTGACGAAGATATGGCCATTTATTTCAAGGTTGACCCTATTTAATGTTTGGCTTATATTTTCTATTAATCGAAGAATATCCCTTAATATCTTTCTTAGATGAGTCGGAAGTCAAATTATTTTAATGCAGTTTTGTTTCAAAGATCGAGTGAATTCTAAAAACACCTTTATAATTGAAATGGGGCAATTTTTGACGAAGATATGGCCATTTATTTCAAGGTAGACCCTATTTAATGCTTTCCATATATTTTCTATTTATCGAAGAATATCCCTTAATATCTGTCTTACATGAGTCGGTAGTCAAAATATTTCAATGCAGTTTTGTTCCAAAGATCGAGTGAATTCTAAAAATACCTTTATAATTGAAATGGGGCAATTTTTGACGAAGATATGGCCATTTATTTCAAGGTTGACCCTATTTAATGTTTGGCTTATATTTTCTATTAATCGAAGAATATCCCTTAATATCTTTCTTAGATGAGTCGGAAGTCAAATTATTTTAATGCAGTTTTGTTCCAAAGATCGAGTGAATTCTAAAAACACCTTTATAATTGAAATGGGGCAATTTTTGACGAAGATATGGCCATTTATTTCAAGGTTGACCCTATTTAATGTTTGGCTTATATTTTCTATTAATCGAAGAATATCCCTTAATATTTTTTTTAGATGAGTCACAAGTCAAATTATTTTAATGCAGTTTTGTTCCAAAGATCGAGTGAATTCTAAAAACACCTTTATAATTGAAATGGGGCAATTTTTGACGAAGATATGGCCATTTATTTCAAGGTAGAGCCTATTTAATGCTTTCCATATATTTTCTATTTATCGAAGAATATCCCTTAATATCTTTCTTAGATGAGTCGAAAGTCAAATTATTTTACTGCAGTTTTGTTTCAAAGATCGAGTGAATTCTAAAAACACCTTTATAATTGAAATGGGGCAATTTTTGACGAAGATATGGCCATTTATTTCAAGGTTGACCCTATTTAATGTTTGGCTTATATTTTCTATTAATCGAAGAATATCCCTTAATATCTTTCTTATATGAGTCGGAAGTCAAATTATTTTAATGCAGTTTTGTTCCAAAGATCGAGTGAATTCTAAAAACATCTTTATAATTGAAATGGGGCAATTTTTGACGAAGATATGGCCATTTATTTCAAGGTAGAGCCTATTTAATGCTTTCCATATATTTTCTATTTATCGAAGAATATCCCTTAATATCTTTCTTAGATGAGTCGAAAGTCAAATTATTTTACTGCAGTTTTGTTTCAAAGATCGAGTGAATTCTAAAAACACCTTTATAATTGAAATGGGGCAATTTTTGACGAAGATATGGCCATTTATTTCAAGGTTGACCCTATTTAATGTTTGGCTTATATTTTCTATTAATCGAAGAATATCCCTTAATATCTTTCTTAGATGAGTCGAAAGTCAAATTATTTTAATGCAGTTTTGTTTCAAAGATCGAGTGAATTCTAAAAACACCTTTATAATTGAAATGGGGCAATTTTTGACGAAGATATGGCCATTTATTTCAAGGTAGACCCTATTTAATGCTTTCCATATATTTTCTATTTATCGAAGAATATCCCTTAATATCTGTCTTACATGAGTCGGTAGTCAAATTATTTTAATGCAGTTTTGTTTCAAAGATCGAGTGTATTCTAAAAACACCTTTATAATTGAAATGGGGCAATTTTTGACGAAGATATGGCCATTTATTTCAAGGTAGACCCTATTTAATGCTTTCCATATATTTTCTATTTATCGAAGAATATCCCTTAATATCTGTCTTACATGAGTCGGTAGTCAAATTATTTTATTGCAGTTTTGTTTCAAAGATCGAGTGAATTCTAAAAACACCTTTATAATTGAACTGGGGCAATTTTTGACGAAGATATGGCCATTTATTTCAAGGTAGACCCTATTTAATGTTTGGCTTATATTTTCTATTAATCAAAGAATATCCCTTAATATCTTTCTTAGATGAGTCGGAAGTCAAATTATTTTAATGCAGTTTTGTTCCAAAGATCGAGCGAATTCTAAAAACACTTTTATAATTGAAATGGGGCAGTCTTTGACGAAGATATGGCCATTTATTTCAAGGTTGACCCTATTTAATGTTTGCCTTATATTTTCTATTAATCGAAGAATATCCCTTAATATCTTTCTTAGATGAGTCGGAAGTCAAATTATTTTAATGCAGTTTTGTTCCAAAGATCGAGTGAATTCTAAAAACTTCTTTATAATTGAAATGGGGCAATTTTTGACGAAGATATGGCCATTTATTTCAAGGTAGAGCCTATTTAATGCTTTGCTTATATTTTCTATTAATCGAAGAATATCCCTTAATATCTTTCTTAGATGAGTCGAAAGTCAAATTATTTTACTGCAGTTTTGTTTCAAAGATTGAGTGAATTCTAAAAACACCTTTATAATTGAAATGGGGCAATTTGTGACGAAGATATGGCCATTTATTTCAAGGTAGACCTTATTTTATTGTTTGCCTTATATTTTCTATTAATCGAAGAATATCCCTTAATATCTTTCTTAGATGAGTCGGAGTCAAATTATTTTTAATGCAGTTTTGTTTCAAAGATCGAGTGAATTCTAAAAACACCTTTATAATTGAAATGGGGCAATTTTTGACGAAGATATGGCCATTTATTTCAAGGTTGACCCTATTTAATACTTTCCATATATTTTCTGGTAATCAAAGAACATCCCTTAATATCTTTTTTAGATGAGTCGAAAGTCAAACTATTTTAATGCAGTTTTGTTTCAAAGATCGAGTGAATTCTAAAAACACCTTTATAATTGAAATGGGGCAATTTTTGACGAAGATATGGGCATTTATTTCAAGGTAGAGCCTATTTAATGCTTTCCATATATTTTCTATTTGTCGAAGAATATCTTTCAATATCTTTCCTAGCTGAGTCGGAAGTCAAATTATTTTAATGCAGTTTTGTTCCAAAGATCGAGCGAATTTTAAAAATACCTTTATAATTGAAATGGGGCAATTTTTGACGAAGATATGGCCATTTATTTCAAGGTAGACCCTATTTAATGCTTTCCATATATTTTCTGTTAATCATGAATATCCCTTAATATCTTTCTTATATGAGTCGAAAGTCAAATTATTTTACTGCAGTTTTGTTCCAAAGATCGAGTGAACTCTAAAAACACCTTTATATTTGATATGGCGCCATTTTAGACGAAGATATGGCCATTTATTTCAAGGTAGACCCTATTTAATGCTTTCCATATATTTTCTATTTGTCGAAGAATATCCCTCAATATCTTTCTTAGCTGAGTGGGAAGTCAAATTATTTTAACGCAGTTTTGTTTCAAAAATCGAGTGAATTCTAAAAACACCTTTATAATTGAAATGGGGCAATTTTTGACGAAGATATGGCCATTTATTTCAAGGTTGACCCTATTTAATGTTTGCCTTATATTTTCTATTAATCGAAGAATATCCCTTAATATCTTTCTTAGATGAGTCGGAAGTCGAATTATTTTAATGCAGTTTGGTTCCAAAGATCGAGGGAATTCTAAAAACACCTTTATAATTGAAATGGGGCAATTTTTGACGAAGATATGGCTATTTATTTCAAGGTAGAGCCTATTTAATGCTTTCCATATATTTTCTATTTATCGAAGAATATCCCTTAATATCTTTCTTAGATGAGTCGGAAGTCAAATTATTTTACTGCAGTTTTGTTTCAAAGATCGAGTGAATTCTAAAAACACCTTTATAATTGAAATGGGGCAATTTTTGACGAAGATATGGGCATTTATTTCAAGGTTGACCCTATTTAATGTTTGGCTTATATTTTCTATTAATCGAAGAATATCCCTTAATATCTTCTTAGATGAGTCGGAAGTCAAATTATTTAATGCAGTTTGTTCAAAGATCGAGTGAATTCTAAAAACACCTTTATAACTGAAATGGGGCAATTTTTGACGAAGATATGGCCATTTATTTCAAGGTAGACCCTATTTAATACTTTCCATATATTTTCTGTTAATCAAAGAATATCCCTTAATATCTTTTTTAGATGAGTCGGAAGTTGAATTATTTTAATGCAGCTTTGTTTCAAAGATCGAGTGAATTCTAAAAACACCTTTATAATTGAAATGGGGCAATTTTTGACGAAGATATGGCCATTTATTTCAAGGTAGAGCCTATTTAATGCTTTCCATATATTTTCTATTTGTCGAAGAATATCCCTCAATATCTTTCTTAGCTGAGTCGGAAGTCAAATTATTTTAATGCAGTTTTGTTCCAAAGATCGAGCGAATTCTAAAAACACCTTTATAATTGAAATGGGGCAATTTTTGACGAAGATATGGCCATTTACTTCAAGGTAGACCCTATTTAATGCTTTCCATATATTTTCTGTTAATTCTAAAAACACCTTTATAATTGAAATGGGGCAATTTTTGACGAAGATATGGCCATTTATTTCAAGGTTGACCCTATTTAATGTTTGGCTTATATTTTCTATTAATCGAAGAGTATCCCTTAATATCTTTCTTAGATGAGTAGGAAGTCAAATTATTTTAATGCAGTTTTGTTCCAAAGATCAAGTGAATTCTAAAAACACCTTTATAATTGAAATGGGGCAATTTTTGACGAAGATATGGCCATTTATTTCAAGGTAAAGCCTATTTAATGCTTTCCATATATTTTCAATTTATCGAAGAATATCCCTTAATATCTTTCTTAGATGAGTCGAAAGTCAAATTATTTTAATGCAGTTTTGTTCCAAAGATCGAGTGAATTCTAATAACACCTTTATAATTGAAATGGGGCAATTTTTGACGAAGATATGGCCATTTACTTCAAGGTAGACCCTATTTAATGCTTTCCATATATTTTCTGTTAATTCTAAAAACACCTTTATAATTGAAATGGGGCAATTTTTGACGAAGATATGGCCATTTATTTCAAGGTAGACCCTATTTAATGCTTTCCATATATTTTCTATTTATCGAAGAATATCCCTTAATATCTGTCTTACATGAGTCGGTAGTCAAATAATTTTAATGCAGTTTTGTTTCAAAGATCGAGTGAATCCTAAAACACCTTTATAATTGAAATGGGGCAATTTTTGACGAAGATATGGCCATTTATTTTAAGGTTGACCCTATTTAATGTTTGGCTTATATTTTCTATTAATCGAAGAATATCCCTTAATATCTTTCTTAAATGAGTCGAAAGTCAAATTATTTGAATGCAGTTTTGTTCCAAAGATCGAGTGAATTCTAAAAATACCTTTATAATTGAAATGGGGCAATTTTTGACGAAGATATGGCCATTTATTTCAAGGTAGACCCTATTTAATACTTTCCATATATTTTCTGTTAATCAAAGAACATCCCTTAATATCTTTTTTAGATGAGTCGGAAGTCAAACTATTTTAATGCAGTTTTGTTCCAAAGATCAAGTGAATTCTAAAAACACCTTTATAATTGAAATGGGGGCAATTTTTGACGAAGATATGGCCATTTATTTCAAGGTAGACCCTATTTAATGCTTTCCATATATTTTCTATTTATCAAAGAATATCCCTCAATATCTTTCTTAGCTGAGTCGGAAGTCAAATTATTTTAATGCAGTTTTGTTTCAAAGATCGAGCGAATTCTAAAAATACCTTTATAATTGAAATGGGGCAATTTTTGACGAAGATATGGCCATTTATTTCAAGGTAGACCCTATTTAATGCTTTCCATATATTTTCTATTTATCGAAGAATATCCCTTAATATCTTTCTTAGATGAGTCGGAAGTCAAATATTTTAACGCAGTTTTGTTCCAAAGATCAAGTGAATTCTAAAACACCTTTATAATTGAAATGGAGCAATTTTTGACGAAGATATGGGCATTTATTTCAAGGTAGACCCTACTTAATAGCTTTCCATATATTTTCTATTTATCGAAGAATATCCCTGAATACCTTTCTTAGATGAGTCGGAAGTCAAATTATTTTAATGCAAATTTGTTTCAAAGATCAAGCGAATTCTAAAAACAACTTTATAATTGAAATGGGGCAATTTTTGACGAAGATATGGCCATTTATTTCAAGGTAAACCCTATTCAATGCTTTCCATATATTTTCTATTTATCGAAGAATATCCCTTAATATCTTTCTTAGGTGAGTCGGAAGTCAAATTATTTTAACGCAGTTTTATTCCAAAGATTGAGTGAATTCTAAAAACACCTTTATAATTGAAATGGGGCAATTTTTGACGAAGACATGGCCATTTATTTCAAGGTAGACCCTATTTAATGCTTTCCATATATTTTCTATTAATCGAAGAATATCCCTTAATACCTTTCTAAGATGAGTCGGAAGTCAAATTATTTTAATGCAGTTTTGTTCCAAAGATCGAGTGAATTCTTAAAACACCTTTATAATTGAAATGGGGCAATTTTTGACGAAGATATGGCCATTTATTTCAAGGTTGACCCTATTTAATGTTTGGCTTATATTTGCTATTAATCGAAGAATATTCTTTAATATCTTTCTTAGATGAGTCGGAAGTCAAATTATTTTAATGCAGTTTTGTTTCAAAGATCGAGTGAATTCTAAAAACACCTTTATAATTGAAATGGGGCAATTTTTGACGAAGATATGGCCATTTATTTCAAGGTTGACCCTATTTAATGCTTTCCATATATTTTCTATTAATCGAAGAATATCCCTTAATATTTTTCTTAGATGAGTCGGAAGTCAAATTATTTAATTGCAGTTTTGTTCCAAAGATCGAGTGAATTCTAAAAACACCTTTATAATTGAAATGGGGCAATTTTGGACGAAGATATGGTCATTTATTTCAAGGTTGACCCTATTTAATGTTTGCCTTATATTTTCTATTAATCGAAGAATATCCCTTAATATCTTTCTTAGATGAGTCGGAAGTCAAATTATTTTAATGCAGTTTTGTTTCAAAGATCGAGTGAATTCTAAAAACACCTTTATACTTGAAATGGGGCAATTTTTGACGAAGATATGGCCATTTATTTCAAGGTAGACCCTATTTAATACTTTCCATATATTTTCTATTTATCGAAGAATATCCCTTAATATCTTTCTTAGATGAGTCGAAAGTCAAATTATTTTAATGCAGTTTTGTTTCAAAGATCGAGTGAATTCTAAAAACACCTTTATAATTGAAATGGGGCAATTTTTGACGAAGATATGGCCATTTATTTCAAGGTTGACCCTATTTATTGTTTGGGTTATATTTTCTATTAATCGAAGAATATCCCTTAATATCTTTCTTATATGAGTCGGAAGTCAAATTATTTTATTGCAGTTTTGTTTCAAAGATCGAGTGAATTCTAAAAACACCTTTATAATTGAAATGGGGCAATTTTTGACGAAGATATGGCCATTTATTTCAAGGTAGACCCTATTTAATGCTTTCCATATATTTTCTATTTATCGAAGAATATCCCTTAATATCTGTCTTACATGAGTCGGTAGTCAAATTATTTTAATGCAGTTTTGTTCCAAAGATCGAGTGAATTCTAAAAACACCTTTATAATTGAAATGGGGCAATTTTTGACGAAGATATGGCCATTTATTTCAAGGTTGACCCTATTTAAAGTTTGGCTAATATTTTCTATTATTCGAAGAATATCCCTTAATATCTTTCTTAGATGAGTCGGAAGTCAAATTATTTTAATGCAGTTTTGTTCCAAAGATCGAGTGAATTCTAAAAACACCTTTATAATTGAAATGGGGCAATTTTTGACGAAGATATGGCCATTTATTTTAAGGTTGACCCTATTTAATACTTTCCATATATTTTCTGTTAATCAAAGAACATCCCTTAATATCTTTTTTAGATGAGTCGGAAGTCAAAATATTTTAATGCAGTTTTGTTCCAAAGATCGAGCGAATTCTAAAAATACCTTTATAATTGAAATAGGGCAATTTTTGACGAAGATATGGCCATTTATTTCAAGGTAGACCCTATTTAATGCTTTCCATATATTTTCTGTTAATCAAGAATAACCCCTAATATCTTTTTTAGATGAGTCGAAAGTCAAATTATTTTAATGCAGTTTTGTTCCAAGGATTGAATTAATTCTAAAAACACCTATATAATTGAAATGGGGCAATTTTTGACGAAGATAAAGCCATTTATTTCAAGGTAGACCCTATTTAATACTTTCCATATATTTTCTGTAAATCAAAGAATATCCCTTAATACCTTTCTAAGATGAGTCGGAAGTCAAATTATTTTAATGCAGTTTTGTTCCAAAGATCGAGTGAATTCTTAAAACACCTTTATAATTGAAATGGGGCAATTTTTGACGAAGATATGGCCATTTATTTCAAGGTTGACCCTATTTAATGTTTGGCTTATATTTGCTATTAATCGAAGAATATTCTTTAATATCTTTCTTAGATGAGTCGGAAGTCAAATTATTTTAATGCAGTTTTGTTTCAAAGATCGAGTGAATTCTAAAAACACCTTTATAATTGAAATGGGGCAATTTTTGACGAAGATATGGCCATTTATTTCAAGGTTGACCCTATTTAATGCTTTCCATATATTTTCTATTAATCGAAGAATATCCCTTAATATTTTTCTTAGATGAGTCGGAAGTCAAATTATTTAATTGCAGTTTTGTTCCAAAGATCGAGTGAATTCTAAAAACACCTTTATAATTGAAATGGGGCAATTTTGGACGAAGATATGGTCATTTATTTCAAGGTTGACCCTATTTAATGTTTGCCTTATATTTTCTATTAATCGAAGAATATCCCTTAATATCTTTCTTAGATGAGTCGGAAGTCAAATTATTTTAATGCAGTTTTGTTTCAAAGATCGAGTGAATTCTAAAAACACCTTTATACTTGAAATGGGGCAATTTTTGACGAAGATATGGCCATTTATTTCAAGGTAGACCCTATTTAATACTTTCCATATATTTTCTATTTATCGAAGAATATCCCTTAATATCTTTCTTAGATGAGTCGAAAGTCAAATTATTTTAATGCAGTTTTGTTTCAAAGATCGAGTGAATTCTAAAAACACCTTTATAATTGAAATGGGGCAATTTTTGACGAAGATATGGCCATTTATTTCAAGGTTGACCCTATTTATTGTTTGGGTTATATTTTCTATTAATCGAAGAATATCCCTTAATATCTTTCTTATATGAGTCGGAAGTCAAATTATTTTATTGCAGTTTTGTTTCAAAGATCGAGTGAATTCTAAAAACACCTTTATAATTGAAATGGGGCAATTTTTGACGAAGATATGGCCATTTATTTCAAGGTAGACCCTATTTAATGCTTTCCATATATTTTCTATTTATCGAAGAATATCCCTTAATATCTGTCTTACATGAGTCGGTAGTCAAATTATTTTAATGCAGTTTTGTTCCAAAGATCGAGTGAATTCTAAAAACACCTTTATAATTGAAATGGGGCAATTTTTGACGAAGATATGGCCATTTATTTCAAGGTTGACCCTATATAAAGTTTGGCTAATATTTTCTATTATTCGAAGAATATCCCTTAATATCTTTCTTAGATGAGTCGGAAGTCAAATTATTTTAATGCAGTTTTGTTCCAAAGATCGAGTGAATTCTAAAAACACCTTTATAATTGAAATGGGGCAATTTTTGACGAAGATATGGCCATTTATTTTAAGGTTGACCCTATTTAATACTTTCCATATATTTTCTGTTAATCAAAGAACATCCCTTAATATCTTTTTTAGATGAGTCGGAAGTCAAAATATTTTAATGCAGTTTTGTTCCAAAGATCGAGCGAATTCTAAAAATACCTTTATAATTGAAATAGGGCAATTTTTGACGAAGATATGGCCATTTATTTCAAGGTAGACCCTATTTAATGCTTTCCATATATTTTCTGTTAATCAAGAATAACCCCTAATATCTTTTTTAGATGAGTCGAAAGTCAAATTATTTTAATGCAGTTTTGTTCCAAGGATTGAATTAATTCTAAAAACACCTATATAATTGAAATGGGGCAATTTTTGACGAAGATAAAGCCATTTATTTCAAGGTAGACCCTATTTAATACTTTCCATATATTTTCTGTTAATCAAAGAATATCCCTTAATATCTTTCTTAGATGAGTCGAAAGTCCAATTATTGTAACGCAGTTTTATTCCAAAGATTGAGTGAATTCTAAAAACACCTTTATAATTGAAATGGGGCAATTTTTGACGAAGATATGGCCATTTATTTCAAGGTAGAGCCTATTTAATGCTTTCCATATATTTTCTATTTGTCGAAGAATATCCCTCAATATCTTTCTTAGCTGAGTCGGAAGTCAAATTATTTTAATGCAGGTTTGTTCCAAAGATCGATTGAATTCTAAAAACACCTTTATACTTGAAATGGGGCAATTTTTGACGAAGATATGGCCATTTATTTCAAGATTGCCCTATTTAATGCTTTCCATATATTTTCTATTAATCGAAGAATATCCCTTAATATCTTTTTTAAATGAGTCGGAAGTCAAATTATTTTAATGCAGTTTTGTTCCAAGGATTGAATTAATTCTAAAAACACCTATATAATTGAAATGGGGCAATTTTTGACGAAGATATAGCCCATTTATTTCAAGGTAGACCCTATTTAATGCTTTCCATATATTTTCTATTAATCGAAGAATATCCCTTAATATCTTTCTTAGATGAGTCGGAAGTCCAATTATTGTAACGCAATTTTATTCCAAAGATTGAGTGAATTCTAAAAACACCTCTATAATTGAAATGGGGCAATTTTAGACGAAAATATGGCCATTTATTTCAAGGTAGACCCTATTCAATGCTTTCCATATATTTTCTATTTATCGAAGAATATCCCTTAATACCTTTCTAAGATGAGTCGGAAGTCAAATTATTTTAATGCAGTTTTGTTCCAAAGATCGAGTGAATTCTAAAAACACCTTTATAATTGAAATGGGGCAATTTTTGACGAAGATATGGCCATTTATTTCAAGGTAGACCCTATTTAATGCTTTCAATATATTTTCTATTTATCGAAGAATATCCCTTAATACCTTTCTAAGATGAGTCGGAAGTCAAATTATTTTAATGCAGTTTTGTTCCAAAGATCGAGTGAATTCTAAAAACACCTTTATAATTGAAATGGGGCAATTTTTGACGAAGACATGGCCATTTATTTCAAGGTAGAGCCTATTTAATGCTTTCCATATATTTTCTATTTATCGAAGAATATCCCTTTATATCTTTCTTAGATGAGTCGGAAGTCAAATTATTTTAATGCAGTTTTGTTTCAAAGATCGAGTGAATTCTAAAAACACCTTTATAATTGAAATGGGGCAATTTTTGACGAAGATATGGCCATTTATTTCAAGGTAGAGCCTATTTAATGCTTTCCATATATTTTCTATTTATCGAAGAATATCCCTCAATATCTTTCTTAGCTGAGTCGGAAGTCAAATTATTTTAATGCAGTTTTGTTTCAAAGATCGAGTAAATTCTAAAAATACCTTTATAATTGAAATGGGGCAATTTTTGACGAAGATATGGCCATTTATTTCAAGGTAGACCCAATTTAATGCTGTCCATATATTTTCTGTTAATCAAGAATATCCTTTAATATCTTTCTTATATGAGTCGGAAGTCAAAGTATTTTAACGCAGTTTTGTTCCAAAGATCAAGTGAATTCTAAAAACACCTATATAATTGAAATGGAGCAATTTTTGACGAAGATATGGCCATTTATTTCAAGGTAGACCCTACTTAATACTTTCCATATATTTTCTATTTATCGAAGAATATCCCTGAATACCTTTCTTAGATGAGTCGGAAGTCAAATTATTTTAATGCAAATTTGTTTCAAAGATCAAGCGAATTCTAAAAACAACTTTATAATTGAAATGGGGCATTTTTTTGACGAAGATATGGCCATTTATTTCAAGGTAAACCCTATTCAATGCTTTCCATATATTTTCTATTTATCGAAGAATATCCCTTAATATCTTTCTTAGGTGAGTCGGAAGTCAAATTATTTTAACGCAGTTTTATTCCAAAGATTGAGTGAATTCTAAAAACACCTTTATAATTGAAATGGGGCAATTTTTGACGAAGACATGGCCATTTATTTCAAGGTAGACCCTACTTAATACTTTCCATATATTTTCTATTTATCGAAGAATATCCCTTAATACCTTTCTAAGATGAGTCGGAAGTCAAATTATTTTAATGCAGTTTTGTTCCAAAGATCGAGTGAATTCTTAAAACACCTTTATAATTGAAATGGGGCAATTTTTGACGAAGATATGGCCATTTATTTCAAGGTTGACCCTATTTAATGTTTGGCTTATATTTGCTATTAATCGAAGAATATTCTTTAATATCTTTCTTAGATGAGTCGGAAGTCAAATTATTTTAATGCAGTTTTGTTTCAAAGATCGAGTGAATTCTAAAACACCTTTATAATTGAAATGGGGCAATTTTTGACGAAGATATGGCCATTTATTTCAAGGTTGACCCTATTTAATGCTTTCCATATATTTTCTATTAATCGAAGAATATCCCTTAATATTTTTCTTAGATGAGTCGGAAGTCAAATTATTTAATTGCAGTTTTGTTCCAAAGATCGAGTGAATTCTAAAACACCTTTATAATTGAAATGGGGCAATTTTGGACGAAGATATGGTCATTTATTTCAAGGTTGACCCTATTTAATGTTTGCCTTATATTTTCTATTAATCGAAGAATATCCCTTAATATCTTTCTTAGATGAGTCGGAAGTCAAATTATTTTAATGCAGTTTTGTTTCAAAGATCGAGTGAATTCTAAAAACACCTTTTATACTTGAAATGGGGCAATTTTTGACGAAGATATGGCCATTTATTTCAAGGTAGACCCTATTTAATACTTTCCATATATTTTCTATTTATCGAAGAATATCCCTTAATATCTTTCTTAGATGAGTCGAAAGTCAAATTATTTTAATGCAGTTTTGTTTCAAAGATCGAGTGAATTCTAAAAACACCTTTATAATTGAAATGGGGCAATTTTTGACGAAGATATGGCCATTTATTTCAAGGTTGACCCTATTTATTGTTTGGGTTATATTTTC
>NW_025063368.1:0-6253 GCF_018153295.1 Drosophila grimshawi
TCCCTTAGTATCATTCTTAGATGAGTCGGAAGTCAAATTATTTTAATGCAGTTTTGTTTCAAAGATCGAGTGAATTCTAAAAAACACCTTTATAATTGAAATGGGGCAATTTTTGACGAAGATATGGCCATTTATTTCAAGGTGGAGCCTATTTAATGCTTTCCATATATTTTCTATTTATCGAAGAATATCCCTTAATATCTTTCTTAGATGAGTCGAAAGTCAAATTATTTTACTGCAGTTTTGTTCCAAAGATCGAGTGAATTCTAAAAACACCTTTATAATTGAAATGGGGCAATTTTTGACGAAGATATGGCCATTTATTTCAAGGTTGACCCTATTTAATGCTTTCCATATATTTTCTATTTATCGAAGAATATCCCTTAATACCTTTCTTAGATGAGTCGGAAGTCAAATTATTTTAATGCAGTTTTGTTTCAAAGATCGAGTGAATTCTAAAAACACCTTTATAATTAAAATATGGCAATTTTTGACGAAGATATGGCCATTTATTTCAAGGTAGAGCCTATTTAATGCTTTCCATATATTTTCTATTTATCGAAGAATATCCCTTATTATCTTTCTTAGATGAGTCGGAAGTCAAATTATTTTAATGCAGTTTTGTTCCAAAGATCGAGTGAATTCTAAAAACACCTTTATAATTGAAATGGGGCAATTTTTGACGAAGATATGGCCATTTATTTCAAGGTTGACCCTATTTAATGTTTGGCTTATATTTTCTATTAATCGAAGAATATCCCTTAATATTTTTCTTAGATGAGTCGGAAGTCAAATTATTTAATTGCAGTTTTGTTCCAAAGATTGAGTGAATTCTAAAAACACCTTTATAATTGAAATGGGGCAATTTTTGACGAAGATATGGTCATTTATTTCAAGGTTGACCCTATTTAATGTTTGCCTTATATTTTCTATTAATCGAAGAATATCCCTTAATATCTTTCTTAGATGAGTCGAAAGTCAAATTATTTTAATGCAGTTTTGTTTCAAAGATCGAGTGAATTCTAAAAACACCTTTATAATTGAAATGGGGCAATTTTTGACGAAGATATGGCCATTTATTTCAAGGTAGACAGTATTTAATACTTTCCATATATTTTCTATTTATCGAAGAATATCCCTTAATATCTGTCTTACATGAGTCGGTAGTCAAATTATTTTAATGCAGTTTTGTTCCAAAGATCGAGTGAATTCTAAAAACACCTTTATAATTGAAATGGGGCAATTTTTTGACGAAGATATGGCCATTTATTTCAAGGTTGACCCTATTTAATGTTTGGCTAATATTTTCTATTGTTCGAAGAATATCCCTTAATATCTTTCTTAGATGAGTCGGAAGTCAAATTATTTTAATGCAGTTTTGTTCCAAAGATCGAGTGAATTCTAAAAACACCTTTATAATTGAAATGGGGCAATTTTTGGACGAAGATATGGCCATTTATTTCAAGGTAGACCCTATTTAATACTTTCCATATATTTTCTGTTAATCAAAGAACATCCCTTAATATCTTTTTTAGATGAGTCGCAAGTCAAACTATTTTAATGCAGTTTTGTTTCAAAGATCGAGTGAATTCTAAAAACACCTTTATAATTGAAATGGGGCAATTTTTGACGAAGATATGGCCATTTATTTCAAGGTAGAGCCTATTTAATGCTTTCCATATATTTTCTATTTGTCGAAGAATATCCCTCAATATCTTTCTTAGCTGAGTCGAAAGTCAAATTATTTTAATGCAGTTTTGTTCCAAAGATCGAGCGAATTCTAAAAATACCTTTATAATTGAAATAGGGCAATTTTTGACGAAGATATGATCATTTATT
This sequence comes from Drosophila grimshawi, assembly GCF_018153295.1. Classification (NCBI taxonomy): domain Eukaryota; kingdom Metazoa; phylum Arthropoda; class Insecta; order Diptera; family Drosophilidae; genus Drosophila; species Drosophila grimshawi. The sequence goes on from NW_025063368.1 coordinate 1,840, forward strand.
TTAAGGTAGACCCTATTTAATGCTTTCCATATATTTTCTGTTAATCAAGAATATCCCTTAATATCTTTCTTATATGAGTCGAAAGTCAAAGTATTTTAACGCAGTTTTGTTCCAAAGATCAAATGAATTCCAAAAACACCTTTATAATTGAAATGGGGCAATTTGTGACGAAGATATGGCCATTTATTTCAAGGTAGACCCTATTTAATGCTTTCCATATATTTTCTATTTATCGAAGAATATCCCTTAATATCTGTCTTACATGAGTCGGAAGTCAAATTATTTTAATGCAGTTTTGTTTCAAAGATCGAGTGAATTCTAAAAACACCTTTATAATTGAAATGGGGCAATTTGTGACGAAGATATGGCCATTTATTTCAAGGTAGACCCTATTTAATGCTTTCCATATATTTTCTATTTATCGAAGAATATCCCTTAATATCTGTCTTACATGAGTCGGAAGTCAAATTATTTTAATGCAGTTTTGTTCCAAAGATCGAGTGAATTCTAAAAACACCTTTATAATTGAAATGGGGCAATTTGTGACAAAGATATGGCCATTTATTTCAAGGTAGACCCTATTTAATGCTTTCAATATATTTTCTATTTATCGAAGAATATCCCTTAATACCTTTCTAAGATGAGTCGGAAGTCAAATTATTTTAATGCAGTTTTGTTCCAAAGATCGAGTGGATTCTAAAAACACCTTTATAATTGAAATGGGGCAATTTTTGACGAAGACATGGCCATTTATTTCAAGGTAGACCCTATTTAATGCTTTCCATATATTTTCTATTTATCGACGAATATCCCTTAATATCTTTCTTAGCTGAGTCGAAAGTCAAATTATTTTAATGCAGTTTTGTTCCAAAGATCGAGCGAATTCTAAAAACACCTTTATAATTGAAATGGGGCAGTTTTTGACGAAGATATGGCCATTTATTTCAAGGTTGACCCTATTTAATGTTTGGCTTATATTTTCTATTAATCGAAGAATATCCCTTAATATCTTTCTTAGATGAGTCGGAAGTCGAATTATTTTAATGCAGTTTTGTTCCAAAGATCGAGTGAATTCTAAAAACACCTTTATAATTGAAATGGGGCAATTTTTGACGAAGATATGGCCATTTATTTCAAGGTTGACCCTATTTAATGTTTGGCTTATATTTTCTATTAATCGAAGAAAATCCCTTAGTATCATTCTTAGATGAGTCGGAAGTCAAATTATTTTAATGCAGTTTTGTTCCAAAGACCGAGTGAATTCTAAAAACACCTTTATAATTGAAATGGGGCAATTTTTGACGAAGATATGGCCATTTATTTCAAGGTAGAGCCTATTTAATGCTTTCCATATATTTTCTATTTATCGAAGAATAACCCTTAATATCTTTCTTAGATGAGTCGAAAGTCAAATTATTTTACTGCAGTTTTGTTCCAAAGATCGAGTGAATTCTAAAAACACCTTTATAATTGAAATGGGGCAATTTTTGACGAAGATATGGCCATTTATTTCAAGGTTGACCCTATTTAATGTTTGCCTTATATTTTCTATTAATCGAAGAATATCCCTTAATATCTTTCTTAGATGAGTCGGAAGTCAAATTATTTTAATGCAGTTTTGTTCCAAAGATCGAGTGAATTCTAAAAACACCTTTATAATTGAAATGGGGCAATTTTTGACGAAGATATGGCCATTTATTTCAAGGTTGACCCTATTTAATGTTTGGCTTATATTTTCTATTAATCGAAGAATATCCCTTAATATCTTTCTTAGATGAGTCGGAAGTCAAATTATTTTAATGCAGTTTTGTTCCAAAGATCGAGTGAATTCTAAAAACACCTTTATAATTGAAATGGGGCAATTTTTGACGAAGATATGGCCATTTATTTCAAGGTAGACCCTATTTAATACTTTCCATATATTTTCTGTTAATCAAAGAATATCCCTTAATATCTTTTTTAGATGAGTCGGAAGTCAAACTATTTTAATGCAGTTTTGTTTCAAAGATCGAGTGAATTCTAAAAACACCTTTATCATTGAAATGGGGCAATTTTTGACGAAGATATGGCCATTTATTTCAAGGTTAGACCCTATTTAATAATTTCCATATATTTTCTGGTAATCAAAGAATATCCCTTAATATCTCTTTCAGATGAGTCGGAAGTCAAACTATTTTACTGCAGTTTTGTTCCAAAGATCGAGTGAATTCTAAAAACACCTTTATAATTGAAATGGGGCAATTTTTGACGAAGATATGGCCATTTATTTCTAGGTTGACCCTATTTAATGTTTGGCTTATATTTTCTATTAATCGAAGAATATCCCTTAATATCTTTCTTAGATGAGTCGGAAGTCAAATTATTTTAATGCAGTTTTGTTCCAAAGATCGAGTGAATTCTAAAAACACCTTTATAATTGAAATGGGGCAATTTTTGACGAAGATATGGCCATTTATTTCAAGGTTGACCCTATTTAATGTTTGGCTTATATTTTCTATTAATCGAAGAATATCCCTTAGTATCATTCTTAGATGAGTCGGAAGTCAAATTATTTTAATGCAGTTTTGTTCCAAAGATCGAGTGAATTCTAAAAACACCTTTATAATTGAAATGGGGCAATTTTTGACGAACATATGGCCATTTATTTCAAGGTAGAGCCTATTTAATGCTTTCCATATATTTTCTATTTATCGAAGAATAACCCTTAATATCTTTCTTAGATGAGTCGAAAGTCAAATTATTTTACTGCAGTTTTGTTCCAAGGATCGAGTGAATTCTAAAAACACCTTTATAATTGAAATGGGGCAATTTTTGACGAAGATATGGCCATTTATTTCAAGGTTGACCCTATTTAATGTTTGCCTTATATTTTCTATTAATCGAAGAATATCCCTTAATATCTTTCTTAGATGAGTCGGAAGTCAAATTATTTTAATGCAGTTTTGTTCCAAAGATCGAGTGAATTCTAAAAACACCTTTATAATTGAAATGGGGCAATTTTTGACGAAGATATGGCCATTTATTTCAAGGTTGACCCTATTTAATGTTTGGCTTATATTTTCTATTAATCGAAGAATATCCCTTAATATCTTTCTTAGATGAGTCGGAAGTCAAATTATTTTAATGCAGTTTTGTTCCAAAGATCGAGTGAATTCTAAAAACACCTTTATAATTGAAATGGAGCAATTTTTGACGAAGATATGGCCATTTATTTCAAGGTAGACCCTATTTAATACTTTCCATATATTTTCTGTTAATCAAAGAATATCCCTTAATATCTTTTTTTAGATGAGTCGGAAGTCAAACTATTTTAATGCAGTTTTGTTTCAAAGATCGAGTGAATTCTAAAAAACCCTTTATCATTGAAATGGGGCAATTTTTGACGAAGATATGGCCATTTATTTCAAGGTAGACCCTATTTAATACTTTCCATATATTTTCTGGTAATCAAAGAATATCCCTTAATATCTTTTTCAGATGAGTCGGAAGTCAAACTATTTTAATGCAGTTTTGTTTCAAAGATCGAGCGAATTCTAAAAACACCTTTATAATTGAAATGGGGCAATTTTTGACGAAGATATGGCCATTTATTTCAAGGTTGACCCTATTTAATGCTTTCCATATATTTTCTATTTATCGAAGAATATCCCTTAATACCTTTCTTAGATGAGTCGGAAGTCATATTTTTTAATGCAGTTTTGTTTCAAAGATCGAGCGAATTCTAAAAACACCTTTATAATTGAAATGGGGCAATTTTTGACGAAGATATGGCCATTTATTTCAAGGTTGACCCTATTTAATGTTTGGCTTATATTTTCTATTAATCGAAGAATATCCCTTAATATCTTTCTTAGATGAGTCGGAAGTCAAATTATTTTAATTCAGTTTTGTTCCAAAGATCGAGTGAATTCTAAAAACACCTTTATAATTGAAATGGGGCAATTGTTGACGAAGATATGGCCATTTATTTCAAGGTAGACCCTATTTAATACTTTCCATATATTTTCTGTTAATCAAAGAATATCCCTTAATATCTTTTTCAGATGAGTCGGAAGTCAAACTATTTTAATGCAGTTTTGTTTCAAAGATCGAGTGAATTCTAAAAACACCTTTATAATTGAAATGGGGCAAATTTTGACGAAGATATGGCCATTTATTTTAAGGTAGACCCTATTTAATGCTCTCCATATATTTTCTATTTATCGAAGAATATCCCTTAATACCTTTCTTAGATGAGTCGGAAGTCAAATTTTTTTAATGCAGTTTTGTTTCAAAGATCGAGCGAATTCTAAAAACGACTTTATAATTGAAATGGGGCAATTTTTGACGAAGATATGGCCATTTATTTCAAGGCTGACCCTATTTAATGTTTGGCTTATATTTTCTATTAATCGAAGAATATCCCTTAATATCT
>NW_025063369.1:0-48555 GCF_018153295.1 Drosophila grimshawi
AAAGATATTAAGGGATATTCTTTGATCAACAGAAAATATATGGAAAGCATTAAATAGGGTCTACCTTGAAATAAATGGCCATATCTTCGTACAAAATTGCCCCATTTTAATTATAAAGGTGTTTTTAGGATTCGCTCGATCTTTGAAACAAAACTGCATTAAAATAATTTGACTTCCGACTCATCTAAGAAAGATATTAAGGGATATTCTTTGATCAACAGAAAATATATGGAAAGCATTAAATAGGGTCTACCTTGAAATAAATGGCCATATCTTCGTCAAAAATTGCCCCATTTCAATTATAAATGTGTTTTTAGAATTCGCTCGATATTTGGAACAAAACTGCATTAAAATAATTTGACTTCCGACTCATCTAAGAAAGATATTAAGGGATATTCTTCGATAAATAGAAAATATATGGAAAGCAGTAAATAGGGTCTACCTTGAAATAAATGGCCATATCTTCGTCAAAAATTGCCCCATTTCAATTATAAAGGTGTTTTTAGGATTCGCTCGATCTTGAAACAAAACTGCATTAAAATAATTTGACTTCCGACTCATCTAAAAAAGATATTAAAGGATATTCTTTGATCAACAGAAAATATATGGAAAGCATTAAATAGGGTCTACCTTGAAATAAATGGCCATATCTTCGTACAAAAATTGCCCCATTTTAATTCTAAAGGTGTTTTTAGGATTCACTTGATCTTTGGAATAAAACTGCTTAAAAATAATTTGACTTCCGACTCATCTAAGAAAGATATTAAGGGATATTCTTCGATTAATAGAAAATATAAGCCAAACATTAAATAGGGTCAACCTTGAAATAAATGGCCATATCTTCGTCTAAAATTGCCCCGTTTCAATTATAAAGGTGTTTTTAGAATTCACTTGATCTTTGGAACAAAACTGCATTAAAATAATTTGACTTCCGACTCATCTAAGAAAGATATTAAGGGATATTCTTTGATCAACAGAAAATATATGGAAAGCATTAAATAGGGTCTACCTTGAAATAAATGGCCATATCTTCGTCTAAAATTGCCCCATTTCAATTATAAGGGTGTTTTTAGAATTCACTTGATCTTTGGAACAAAACTGCATTAAAATAATTTGACTTCCGACTCATCTAAGAAAGATATTAAGGGATATTCTTTGATCAACAGAAAATATATGGAAAGCATTATATAGGGTCTACCTTGAAATAAATGGCCATATCTTCGTCAAAAATTGCCCCATTTCAATTATAAAGGTGTTTTTAGGATTCACTCGATCTTTGGAACAAAACTGCATTAAAATAATTTGTTTTCCGACTCATCTAAGAAAGATATTAAGGGATATTCTTCGGTTAATAGAAAATATAAGCCGAACATTTAATAGGGTCAACCTTGAAATAAATGGCCATATCTTCGTCTAAAATTGCCCCATTTCAATTATAAAGGTGTTTCTAGAATTCACTCGATCTTTGGAACAAAACTGCATTAAAATAATTTGACTTCCGACTCATCTAAGAAAGATATTAAGGGATATTCTTTGATCAACAGAAAATATATGGAAAGCATTATATAGGGTCTACCTTGAAATAAATGGCCATATCTTCGTCAAAAATTGCCCCATTTCAATTATAAAGGTGTTTTTTGAATTCACTTAATCTTTGGAACAAAATGCATTAAAACAATTTGACTGCCGACTCATCTTAGAAAGATATTAAGGGATATTCTTTGATCAACAGAAAATATAAGGAAAGCAGTAAATAGGGTCAACCTTGAAATAAATGGCCATATCTTCGTCTAAAATTGCCCCATTTCAATTATAAAGGTGTTTTTAGAATTCACTCGATCTTTGGAAGAAAACTGCGTTAAAGTAATTGACTTCCGACTCATCTAAGAAAGATATTAAGGGATATTCTTCGATCAATAGAAAATATATGGAAACCATTAAATAGGGTCTACCTTGAAATAAATGGCCATATCTTCGTCTAAAATTGCCCCATTTCAATCATAAAGGTGTTTTTAAAATTCACTTGATCTTTAAAACAAAACTGCATCAAAATAATTTGACTTTCGACTCATCTAAGAACGATATTAAGGGATATTCTTCGATAAATAGAAAATAAAAGGAAAGCAGTAAATAGGGTCAACCTTGAATTAAATGGCCATATCTTCGTCAAAAATTGCCCCATTTCAATTATAAAGGTGTTTTTAGAATTCACTTGATCTTTAAAACAAAACTGCATCAAAATAATTTGACTTCCAACTCATCTAAGAAAGATATTAAGGGATATTCTTCGATAAATAGAAAATATATGGAAAGCATTAAATAGGGTCTACCTTGAAATAAATGGCCATATCTTCGTCAAAAATTGCCCCATTTCAATTATAAAGATGTTTTTAGAATTCACTCGATCTTTGGAACAAAACTGCATTAAAATAATTTGCCTTACGGCTCATCTAAGAAAGAGATGAAGGGATATGTCTTTGATAAATAAAAAATATAAGCCAAACATTAAATAGGGTCTACCTTGAAATAAATGGGCCATATCTTCGTCAAAAATTGCCCCATTTCAATTATAAAGGTGTTTTTAGAAATTCACTTGATCTTTGAAACAAAACTGCATCAAAATAATTTGACTTCCAACTCATCCAAGAAAGATATTAAGGGATATTCTTCGATAAATAGAAAATATATGGAAACCATTAAATAGGGTCTACCTTGAAATAAATGGCCATATCTCCGTGAAAAATTGTCTCATTTCAATTATAAAGCTGTTTTTAGAATTCACTCAATCTGTGAAACAAAACTGCATCAAAATAATTTGACTTCCGACTCATCTAAGAAAGATATTAAGGGATATTCTTCGATAAATAGAAAATATAAGGAAAGCAGTAAATAGGGTCAACCTTGAAATAAATGGCCATATCTTCGTCAAAAATTGCCCCATTTCAATTATAAAGGTGTTTTTAGAATTCACTTGATCTTTGAAACAAAACTGCATTAAAATAATTTGATTTCCGACTCATCTAAGAAAGATATTAAGGGATATTCTTCGATCAACAGAAAATATATGGAAAGCATTAAATAGGGTCTACCTTGGAAATAAATGGCCATATCTTCATCAAAAATTGCCCCATTTCAATTATAAGGGTGTTTTTAGAATTCACTCAATCTGTGAAACAAAACTGCATCAAAATAATTTGACTTCCGACTCATCTAAGAAAGATATTAAGGGATATTCTTCGATAAATAGAAAATATAAGGAAAGCAGTAAATAGGGTCAACCTTGAAATAAATGGCCATATCTTCGTCAAAAATTGCCCCATTTCAATTATAAAGGTGTTTTTAGAATTCACTTGATCTTTGGAACAAAACTGCATTAAAATAATTTGACTTCCGACTCATCAAAGAAAGATATTAAGGGATATTCTTTGATCAACAGAAAATATATGGAAAGCATTAAATAGGGTCTACCTTGAAATAAATGGCCATATCTTCGTCTAAAATTGCCCCATTTCAATTATAAGGGTGTTTTTAGAATTCACTTGATCTTTGGAACAAAACTGCATTAAAATAATTTGACTTTTGACTCATCTAAGAAAGATATTAAGGGATATTCTTCGATAAATAGAAAATATAAGGAAACCATTAAGTAGGGTCTACCTTGAAATAAATGGCCATATCTCCGTGAAAAATTGTCCCATTTCAATTATAAAGCTGTTTTTAGAATTCACTCGATCTTTGGAACAAAACTGCATTAAAATAATTTGACTTCCGACTCATCTAAGAAAGATATTAAGGGATATTCTTCGATTAATAGAAAATATAAGGAAAGCAGTAAATAGGGTCAACCTTGAAATAAATGGCCATATCTTCGTCTAAAATTGCCCCATTGCAATAAGAAAGGTGTTTTAAGAATTCACTCGATCTTTGGAACAAAACTGCATTAAAATAATTTGACTTCCGACTCATCAAAGAAAGATATTAAGGGATATTCTTTGATCAACAGAAAATATATGGAAAGCATTAAATAGGGTCTACCTTGAAATAAATGGCCATATCTTCGTCTAAAATAGCCCCGTTTCAATTATAAAGGTGTTTTTAGAATTCACTCAATCTGTGAAACAAAACTGCATCAAAATAATTTGACTTCCGACTCATCTAAGAAAGATATTAAGGGATATTCTTCGATAAATAGAAAATATAAGGAAAGCAGTAAATAGGGTCAACCTTGAAATAAATGGCCATATCTTCGTCAAAAATTGCCCCATTTCAATTATAAAGGTGTTTTTAGGATTCACTCGATCTTTGGAACAAAACTGCATTAAAATAATTTGACTTCCGACTCATCTAAGAAAGATATTAAGGGATATTCTTCGATTAATAGAAAATATAAGGAAAGCAGTAAATAGGGTCAACCTTGAAATAAATGGCCATATCTTCGTCTAAAATTGCCCCATTGCAATAAGAAAGGTGTTTTAAGAATTCACTCGATCTTTGAAACAAAACTGCATTAAAATAATTTGATTTCCGACTCATCTAAGAAAGATATTAAGGGATATTCTTCGATCAACAGAAAATATATGGAAAGCATTAAATAGGGTCTACCTTGAAATAAATGGCCATATCTTCGTAAAAAATTGCCCCATTTCAATTATAAAGGTGTTTTTAGAATTCACTCAATCTGTGAAACAAAACTGCATCAAAATAATTTGACTTCCGACTCATCTAAGAAAGATATTAAGGGATATTCTTCGATAAATAGAAAATATAAGGAAACCATTAAGTAGGGTCTACCTTGAAATAAATGGCCATATCTCCGTGAAAAATTGTCCCATTTCAATTATAAAGCTGTTTTTAGAATTCACTCGATCTTTGAAACAAAACTGCATTAAAATAATTTGACTTCCGACTCATCTAAGAAAGATATTAAGGGATATTCTTTGATCAACAGAAAATATATGGAAAGCATTAAATAGGGTCTACCTTGAAATAAATGGCCATATCTCCGTGAAAAATTGTCCCATTTCAATTATAAAGCTGTTTTTAGAATTCACTCGATCTTTGAAACAAAACTGCATTAAAATAATTTGACTTCCGACTCATCTCAGAAAGATTTTAAGGGATATTCTTTGATCAACAGAATATATATGGAAAGCATTAAATAGGGTCTACCTTGAAATAAATGGCCATATCTTCGTCAAAAATTGCCCCATTTCAATTATAAAGGTGTTTTTAGAATTCACTTGATCTTTAAAACAAAACTGCATCAAAATAATTTGACTTCCGACTCATCTAATAGAAAATATAAGGAAAGCAGTAAATAGGGTCTACCTTGAAATAAATGGCCATATCTTCGTCAAAAATTGCCCCATTTCAATTATAAAGGTGTTTTTAGAATTCACTTGATCTTTAAAATAAAACTGCATCAAAATAATTTGACTTCCAACTCATCTAAGAAAGATATTAAGGGATATTCTTCGATAAATAGAAAATATAAGCCAAACATTAAATAGGGTCAACCTTGAAATAAATGGCCATATCTTCGTCAAAAATTGCCGCATTTCAATTATAAAGGTGTTTTAAGAATTCACTTGATATTTGGAACAAAACTGCATCAAAATAATTTGACTTTCGACTCATCTAAGAAAGAAATTAAGGGATATTCTTCGATAAATAGAAAATATAAGGAAAGCAGTAAATAGGGTCTACCTTGAAATAAATGGCCATATCTGCGTCAAAAATTGCCCCATTTCAATTATAAAGGTGTTTTTAGAATTCACTCGATCTTTGGAACAAAACTGCATTAAAATAATTTGTCTTCCGACTCATCTAAGAAAGATATTAAGGGATATTCTTCGATCAATAGAAAATATAAGGCAAACATTAAATAGGGTCTACCTTGAAATAAATGGCCATATCTTCGTCAAAAATTGCCCCATTTCAATTATATAGGTGTTTTTAGAATTCACTTGATCTTTAAAACAAAACTGCATCAAAATAATTTGACTTCCGACTCATCTAAGAAAGATATTAAGGGATATTCTTCGATAAATAGAAAATATAAGGAAAGCAGTAAATAGGGTCTACCTTGAAATAAATGGCCATATCTTCGTCTAAAATTGCCCCATTTCAATTATAAAGGTGTTTTTAAAATTCACTCGAATTTTGGAACAAAACTGCATTAAAATAATTTGACTTCCGACTCATCTAAGAAAGATATTAAGGGATATCCTTCGATTAATAGAAAATATAAGCCAAACATTAAATAGGGTCTACCTTGAAATAAATAGCCATATCTTCGTCTAAAATTGCCCCATTTCAATTATAAAGGTGTTTTTAGAATTCACTTGATCTTTGGAACAAAACTGCATGAAAATAATTTGACTTCCGACTCATATAAGAAAGATATTAAGGGATATCCTTCTATTAATAGAAAATATAAGCCAAACATTAAATAGGGTCTACCTTGAAATAAATGGCCATATCTTCATCTAAAATTGCCCCATTTCAATTATAAAGGTATTTTTAGAATTCACTTGATCTTTGAAACAAAACTGCATTAAAATAATTTGACTTTCGACTCATCTAAGAAAGATATTAAGGGATATTCTTCGATCAACAGAAAATATATGGAAAGCATTAAATAGGGTCTACCTTGAAATAAATGGCCATATCTTCATCAAAAATTGCCCCATTTCAATTATAAAGGTGTTTTTAGAATTCACTCAATCTGTGAAACAAAACTGCATCAAAATAATTTGACTTCCGACTCATCTAAGAAAGATATTAAGGGATATTCTTCGATTAATAGAAAATATAAGGAAAGCAGTAAATAGGGTCAACCTTGAAATAAATGGCCATATCTTCGTCTAAAATTGCCCCATTTCAATTATAAAGGTGTTTTTAGAATTCACTTGATCTTTGGAACAAAACTGTATTAAAATAATTTGACTTTCGACTCATCAAAGAAAGATATTAAGGGATATTCTTTGATCAACAGAAAATATATGGAAAGCATTAAATAGGGTCTACCTTGAAATAAATGGCCATATCTCCGTGAAAAATTGTCCCATTTCAATTATAAAGCTGTTTTTAGAATTCACTCGATCTTTGAAACAAAACTGCATTAAAATAATTTGACTTCCGACTCATCTCAGAAAGATTTTAAGGGATATTCTTTGATCAACAGAATATATATGGAAAGCATTAAATAGGGTCTACCTTGAAATGAATGGCCATATCTTCGTCAAAAATTGCCCCATTTCAATTATAAAGATGTATTTAGAATTCTCTCGATCTGTGGAACAAAACTGCATTATACTAATTTGACTTCCGACTCATCTAATAGAAAATATAAGGAAAGCAGTAAATAGGGTCTACCTTGAAATAAATGGCCATATCTTCGTCAAAAATTGCCCCATTTCAATTATAAAGGTGTTTTTAGAATTCACTTGATCTTTAAAATAAAACTGCATCAAAATAATTTGACTTCCAACTCATCTAAGAAAGATATTAAGGGATATTCTTCGATAAATAGAAAATATAAGCCAAACATTAAATAGGGTCAACCTTGAAATAAATGGCCATATCTTCGTCAAAAATTGCCGCATTTCAATTATAAAGGTGTTTTAAGAATTCACTTGATATTTGGAACAAAACTGCATCAAAATAATTTGACTTTCGACTCATCTAAGAAAGAAATTAAGGGATATTCTTCGATAAATAGAAAATATAAGGAAAGCAGTAAATAGGGTCTACCTTGAAATAAATGGCCATATCTGCGTCAAAAATTGCCCCATTTCAATTATAAAGGTGTTTTTAGAATTCACTCGATCTTTGGAACAAAACTGCATTAAAATAATTTGTCTTCCGACTCATCTAAGAAAGATATTAAGGGATATTCTTCGATCAATAGAAAATATAAGGCAAACATTAAATAGGGTCTACCTTGAAATAAATGGCCATATCTTCGTCAAAAATTGCCCCATTTCAATTATATAGGTGTTTTTAGAATTCACTTGATCTTTAAAACAAAACTGCATCAAAATAATTTGACTTCCGACTCATCTAAGAAAGATATTAAGGGATATTCTTCGATAAATAGAAAATATAAGGAAAGCAGTAAATAGGGTCTACCTTGAAATAAATGGCCATATCTTCGTCTAAAATTGCCCCATTTCAATTATAAAGGTGTTTTTAAAATTCACTCGAATTTTGGAACAAAACAGCATTAAAATAATTTGACTTCCGACTCATCTAAGAAAGATATTAAGGGATATCCTTCGATTAATAGAAAATATAAGCCAAACATTAAATAGGGTCTACCTTGAAATAAATAGCCATATCTTCGTCTAAAATTGCCCCATTTCAATTATAAAGGTGTTTTTAGAATTCACTTGATCTTTGGAACAAAACTGCATGAAAATAATTTGACTTCCGACTCATATAAGAAAGATATTAAGGGATATCCTTCTATTAATAGAAAATATAAGCCAAACATTAAATAGGGTCTACCTTGAAATAAATGGCCATATCTTCGTCTAAAATTGCCCCATTTCAATTATAAAGGTATTTTTAGAATTCACTTGATCTTTGAAACAAAACTGCATTAAAATAATTTGACTTTCGACTCATCTAAGAAAGATATTAAGGGATATTCTTCGATCAACAGAAAATATATGGAAAGCATTAAATAGGGTCTACCTTGAAATAAATGGCCATATCTTCATCAAAAATTGCCCCATTTCAATTATAAAGGTGTTTTTAGAATTCACTCAATCTGTGAAACAAAACTGCATCAAAATAATTTGACTTCCGACTCATCTAAGAAAGATATTAAGGGATATTCTTCGATTAATAGAAAATATAAGGAAAGCAGTAAATAGGGTCAACCTTGAAATAAATGGCCATATCTTCGTCTAAAATTGCCCCATTTCAATTATAAAGGTGTTTTTAGAATTCACTTGATCTTTGGAACAAAACTGTATTAAAATAATTTGACTTTCGACTCATCAAAGAAAGATATTAAGGGATATTCTTTGATCAACAGAAAATATATGGAAAGCATTAAATAGGGTCTACCTTGAAATAAATGGCCATATCTTCGTCTAAAATTGCCCCATTTCAATTATAAGGGTGTTTTTAGAATTCACTTGATCTTTGAAACAAAACTGCATTAAAATAATTTGACTTTTGACTCATCTAAGAAAGATATTAAGGGATATTCTTTGATCAACAGAAAATATATGGAAAGCATTAAATAGGGTCAACCTTGAAATAAATGGCCATATCTTCGTCAAAAATTGCCCCATTTCAATTATAAAGGTGTTTTTAGGATTCACTCGATCTTTGGAACAAAACTGCATTAAAATAATTTGACTTCCGACTCATCTAAGAAAGATATTAAGGGATATTCTTCGATTAATAGAAAATATAAGGAAAGCAGTAAATAGGGTCTACCTTGAAATAAATGGCCATATCTTCGTCAAAAATTGCCCCATTTCAATTATAAAGGTGTTTTTAGAATTCACTTGATCTTTGGAACAAAACTGCATTAAAATAATTTGACTTCCGACTCATCTAAGAAAGATATTAAGGGATATCCTTCGATTAAAAGAAAATATAAGCCAAACATTAAATAGGGTCTACCTTGAAATAAATGGCCATATCTTCGTCAAAAATTGCCCCATTTCAATTATAAAGGTGTTTTTAGGATTCACTCGATCTTTGGAACAAAACTGCATTAAAATAATTTGTCTTCCGACTCATGTAAGAAAGATATTAAGGGATATTCTTCGCTCAATAGAAAATATAAGCCAAACATTAAATAGGGTCTACCTTGAAATAAATGGCCATATCTTCGTCAAAACTTGCCCCATTTCAATTATATAGGTGTTTTTAGAATTCACTTGATCTTGGAAACAAAACTGCATCAAAATAATTTGACTTCCGACTCATCTAAGAAAGAAATTAAGGGATATTCTTCGATAAATAGAAAATATAAGGAAAGCAGTAAATAGGGTCTACCTTGAAATAAATGGCCATATCTTCGTTTAAAATTGCCCCATTTCAATTATAAAGGTGTTTTTAGAATTCACTTGATCTTTGGAACAAAACTGCATGAAAATAATTTGACTTCCGACTCATCTAAGAAAGATATTAAGGGATATCCTTCGATTAATAGAAAATATAAGCCAAACATTAAATAGGGTCTACCTTGAAATAAATGGCCATATCTTCATCAAAAATTGCCCCATTTCAATTATAAAAGTGTTTTTAGAATTCACTCAATCTGTGAAACAAAACTGCATCAAAATAATTTGACTTCCGACTCATCTAAGAAAGATATTAAGGGATATTCTTCGATTAATAGAAAATATAAGGAAAGCAGTAAATAGGGTCAACCTTGAAATAAATGGCCATATCTTCGTCTAAAATTGCCCCATTTCAATTATAAAGGTGTTTTTAGAATTCACTCGATCTTTGGAACAAAACTGCATTAAAATAATTTGACTTCCGACTCATCAAAGAAAGATATTAAGGGATATTCTTTGGTCAACAGAAAATATATGGAAAGCATTTAATAGGGTCTACCTTGAAATAAATGGCCATATCTTCGTCTAAAATTGCCCCATTTCAATTATAAAGGTGTTTTTAGAATTCACTTGATCTTTGGAACAAAACTGCATGAAAATAATTTGACTTCCGACTCATATAAGAAAGATATTAAGGGATATCCTTCTATTAATAGAAAATATAAGCCAAACATTAAATAGGGTCTACCTTGAAATAAATGGCCATATCTCCGTGAAAAATTGTCCCATTTCAATTATAAAGGTATTTTTAGAATTCACTTGATCTTTGAAACAAAACTGCATTAAAATAATTTGACTTTCGACTCATCTAAGAAAGATATTAAGGGATATTCTTCGATCAACAGAAAATATATGGAAAGCATTAAATAGGGTCTACCTTGAAATAAATGGCCATATCTTCATCAAAAATTGCCCCATTTCAATTATAAAGGTGTTTTTAGAATTCACTCAATCTGTGAAACAAAACTGCATCAAAATAATTTGACTTCCGACTCATCTAAGAAAGATATTAAGGGATATTCTTCGATTAATAGAAAATATAAGGAAAGCAGTAAATAGGGTCAACCTTGAAATAAATGGCCATATCTTCGTCTAAAATTGCCCCATTTCAATTATAAAGGTGTTTTTAGAATTCACTTGATCTTTGGAACAAAACTGTATTAAAATAATTTGACTTTCGACTCATCAAAGAAAGATATTAAGGGATATTCTTTGATCAACAGAAAATATATGGAAAGCATTAAATAGGGTCTACCTTGAAATAAATGGCCATATCTTCGTCTAAAATTGCCCCATTTCAATTATAAGGGTGTTTTTAGAATTCACTTGATCTTTGGAACAAAACTGCATTAAAATAATTTGACTTTCGACTCATCTAAGAAAGATATTAAGGGATATTCTTTGATCAACAGAAAATATATGGAAAGCATTAAATAGGGTCAACCTTGAAATAAATGGCCATATCTTCGTCAAAAATTGCCCCATTTCAATTATAAAGGTGTTTTTAGGATTCACTCGATCTTTGGAACAAAACTGCATTAAAATAATTTGACTTCCGACTCATCTAAGAAAGATATTAAGGGATATTCTTCGATTAATAGAAAATATAAGGAAAGCAGTAAATAGGGTCTACCTTGAAATAAATGGCCATATCTTCGTCTAAAATTGCCCCATTTCAATTATAAAGGTGTTTTTAGAATTCACTCGATATTTGGAACAAAACTGCATTAAAATAATTTGACTTCCGACTCATCTAAGAAAGATATTAAGGGATATCCTTCGATTAAAAGAAAATATAAGCCAAACATTAAATAGGGTCTACCTTGAAATAAATGGCCATATCTTCGTCAAAAATTGCCCCATTTCAATTATAAAGGTGTTTTTAGGATTCACTCGATCTTTGGAACAAAACTGCATTAAAATAATTTGTCTTCCGACTCATGTAAGAAAGATATTAAGGGATATTCTTCGCTCAATAGAAAATATAAGCCAAACATTAAATAGGGTCTACCTTGAAATAAATGGCCATATCTTCGTCAAAACTTGCCCCATTTCAATTATATAGGTGTTTTTAGAATTCACTTGATCTTCAAAACAAAACTGCATCAAAATAATTTGACTTTCGACTCATCTAAGAAAGAAATTAAGGGATATTCTTCGATAAATAGAAAATATAAGGAAAGCAGTAAATAGGGTCTACCTTGAAATAAATGGCCATATCTTCGTTTAAAATTGCCCCATTTCAATTATAAAGGTGTTTTTAGAATTCACTTGATCTTTGGAACAAAACTGCATTAAAATAATTTGACTTCCGACTCATCTAAGAAAGATATTAAGGGATATCCTTCGATTAATAGAAAATATAAGCCAAACATTAAATAGGGTCTACCCTTGAAATAAATGGCCATATCTTCATCAAAAATTGCCCCATTTCAATTATAAAAGTGTTTTTAGAATTCACTCAATCTGTGAAACAAAACTGCATCAAAATAATTTGACTTCCGACTCATCTAAGAAAGATATTAAGGGATATTCTTCGATTAATAGAAAATATAAGGAAAGCAGTAAATAGGGTCAACCTTGAAATAAATGGCCATATCTTCGTCTAAAATTGCCCCATTTCAATTATAAAGGTGTTTTTAGAATTCACTCGATCTTTGGAACAAAACTGCATTAAAATAATTTGACTTCCGACTCATCAAAGAAAGATATTAAGGGATATTCTTTGGTCAACAGAAAATATATGGAAAGCATTAAATAGGGTCTACCTTGAAATAAATGGCCATATCTTCGTCTAAAATTGCCCCATTTCAATTATAAAGGTGTTTTTAGAATTCACTTGATCTTTGGAACAAAACTGCATGAAAATAATTTGACTTCCGACTCATATAAGAAAGATATTAAGGGATATCCTTCTATTAATAGAAAATATAAGCCAAACATTAAATAGGGTCTACCTTGAAATAAATGGCCATATCTCCGTGAAAAATTGTCCCATTTCAATTATAAAGGTATTTTTAGAATTCACTTGATCTTTGAAACAAAACTGCATTAAAATAATTTGACTTTCGACTCATCTAAGAAAGATATTAAGGGATATTCTTCGATCAACAGAAAATATATGGAAAGCATTAAATAGGGTCTACCTTGAAATAAATGGCCATATCTTCGTCAAAAATTGCCCCATTTCAATTATAAAAGTGTTTTTAGAATTCACTCAATCTGTGAAACAAAACTGCATCAAAATAATTTGACTTCCGACTCATCTAAGAAAGATATTAAGGGATATTCTTCGATTAATAGAAAATATAAGGAAAGCAGTAAATAGGGTCAACCTTGAAATAAATGGCCATATCTTCGTCAAAAATTGCCCCATTTCAATTATAGAGGTGTTTTTAAAATTCACTCAATCTTTGAAACAAAACTGCATCAAAATAATTTGACTTCCGACTCATCAAAGAAAGATATTAAGGGATATTCTTTGATCAACAGAAAATATATGAAAGCATTAAATAGGGTCTACCTTGAAATAAATGGCCATATCTTCGTCTAAAATTGCCCCATTTCAATTATAAGGGTGTTTTTAGAATTCACTTGATCTTTGGAACAAAACTGCATTAAAATAATTTGACTTCCGACTCATCTAAGAAAGATATTAAGGGATATTCTTCGATAAATAGAAAATATATGGAAAGCATTAAATAGGGTCTACCTTGAAATAAATGGCCATATCTTCGTCAAAAATTGCCCCATTTCAATTATAAAGGTGTTTTTAGGATTCACTCGATCTTTGGAACAAAACTGCATTAAAATAATTTGACTTCCGACTCATCTAAGAAAGATATTAAGGGATATTCTTCGATTAATAGAAAATATAAGGCAAACATTAAATAGGGTCAACCTTGAAATAAATGGCCATATCTTCGTCAAAAATTGCCCCATTTCAATTATAAAGGTGTTTTTAGAATTCACTCGATCTTTGGAACAAAACTGCATTAAAATAATTTGACTTCCGACTCATCTAAGAAAGATATTAAGGGATATTCTTCGATTAATAGAAAATATAAGCCAAACATTAAATAGGGTCTACCTTGAAATAAATGGCCATATCTTCGTCTAAAATTGCCCCATTTCAATTAAAAGGTGTTTTTAGAATTCACTCGATCTTTGGAACAAAACTGCATTAAAATAATTTGACTTCCAACTCATCTAAGAAAGATATTAAGGGATATTCTTTGATCAACAGAAAATATATGGAAAGCATTAAATAGGGTCTACCTTGAAATAAATGGCCATATCTTCGTACAAAATTGCCCCATTTCAATCATAAAGGTGTTTTTTGGATTCGCCTGATCTTTGGAACAAAACTGCATTAAAATAATTTGACTTTCGACTCATCTAAGAAAGATATTAAGGGATATTCTTTGATCAACAGAAAATATATGGAAAGCATTAAATAGGGTCTACCTTGAAATAAATGGCCATATCTTCGTCAAAAATTGCCCCATTTCAATTATAAAGGTGTTTTTAGAATTCACTCGATCTTTGGAACAAAACTGCATTAAAATAATTTGACTTCCGACTCATCAAAGAAAGATATTAAGGGATATTCTTTGATCAACAGAAAATATATGGAAAGCATTAAATAGGGTCTACCTTGAAATAAATGGCCATATCTTCGTCTAAAATTGCCCCATTTCAATTATAAGGGTGTTTTTAGAATTCACTTGATCTTTGGAACAAAACTGCATTAAAATAATTTGACTTTTGACTCATCTAAGAAAGATATTAAGGGATATTCTTTGATCAACAGAAAATATATGGAAAGCATTAAATAGGGTCAACCTTGAAATAAATGGCCATATCTTCGTCAAAAATTGCCCCATTTCAATTATAAAGGTGTTTTTAGGATTCACTCGATCTTTGGAACAAAACTGCATTAAAATAATTTGACTTCCGACTCATCTAAGAAAGATATTAAGGGATATTCTTCGATTAATAGAAAATATAAGGAAAGCAGTAAATAGGGTCAACCTTGAAATAAATGGCCATATCTTCGTCAAAAATTGCCCCATTTCAATTATAAAGGTGTTTTTAGAATTCACTCGATCTTTGGAACAAAACTGCATTAAAATAATTTGACTTCCGACTCATCTAAGAAAGATATTAATCGATATCCTTCGATTAAAAGAAAATATAAGCCAAACATTAAATAGGGTCTACCTTGAAATAAATGGCCATATCTTCGTCTAAAATTGCCCCATTTCAATTAAAAGGTGTTTTTAGAATTTACTCGATCTTTGGAACAAAACTGCATTAAAATAATTTGACTTCCGACTCATCTAAGAAAGATATTAAGGGATATTCTTTGATCAACAGAAAATATATGGAAAGCATTAAATAGGGTCTACCTTGAAATAAATGGCCATATCTTCGTACAAAATTGCCCCATTTCAATCATAAAGGTGTTTTTTGGATTCGCCTGATCTTTGGAACAAAACTGCATTAAAATAATTTGACTTTCGACTCATCTAAGAAAGATATTAAGGGATATTCTTTGATCAACAGAAAATATATGGAAAGCATTAAATAGGGTCTACCTTGAAATAAATGGCCATATCTTCGTCTAAAATTGCCCCATTTCAATTATAAAGGTGTTTTTAGAATTCACTCAATCTTTGGAACAAAACTGCATCAAAATAATTTGACTTCCGACTCATCTAAGAAAGATATTAAGGGATATTCTTCGATTAATAGAAAATATAAGCCGAACATTTAATAGGGGTCAACCTTGAAATAAATGGCCATATCTTCGTCTAAAATTGCCCCATTGCATTTAGAAAGGTGTTTTTAGAGTTCACTCGATCTTTGGAACAAAACTGCATTAAAATAATTTGACTTCCGACTCATCTAAGAAAGATATTAAGGGATATTCTTCGATCAACAGAAAATATATGGAAAGCATTAAATAGGGTCTACCTTGAAATAAATGGCCACATCTTCATCAAAAATTGCCCCATTTCAATTATAAAAGTGCTTTTAGAATTCACTCAATCTGTGAAACAAAACTGCATCAAAATAATTTGACTTCCGACTCATCTAAGAAAGATATTAAGGGATATTCTTCGATAAATAGAAAATATAAGGAAACCATTAAATAGGGTCTACCTTGAAATAAATGGCCATATCTCCGTGAAAAATTGTCCCATTTCAATTATAAAGCTGTTTTTAGAATTCACTCGATCTTTGGAACAAAACTGCATCAAAATAATTTGACTTTCGACTCATCTAAGAAAGATATTAAGGGATATTCTTCGATCAATAGAAAATATAAGCCAAACATTAAATAGGGTCTACCTTGAAATAAATGGCCATATCTTCGTCAAAAATTGCCCCATTTCAATTATATAGGTGTTTTTAGAATTCACTTGATCTTTAAAACAAAACTGCATTAAAATAATTTGACTTCCGACTCATCTAAGAAAGATAT
This sequence comes from Drosophila grimshawi, assembly GCF_018153295.1. Classification (NCBI taxonomy): domain Eukaryota; kingdom Metazoa; phylum Arthropoda; class Insecta; order Diptera; family Drosophilidae; genus Drosophila; species Drosophila grimshawi. Next base: position 16,582 of record NW_025063369.1, read on the forward strand.
TTAGGGATATTCTTCGATAAATAGAAAATATAAGGAAAGCAGTAAATAGGGTCTACCTTGAAATAAATGGCCATATCTTCGTCAAAAATTGCCCATTTCAATTATAAAGTTGTTTTTAAAATTCACTTGATCTTGAAAACAAAACTGCATCAAAATAATTTGACTTTCGACTCATCTAAGAAAGAAATTAAGGGATATTCTTCGATAAATAGAAAATATAAGGAAAGCAGTAAATAGGGTCTACCTTGAAATAAATGGCCATATCTTCGTCAAAAATTGCCCCATTTCAATTATATAGGTGTTTTTAGAATTCACTCGATCTTTGGAACAAACCTGCATTAAAATAATTTGTCTTCCGACTCATGTAAGAAAGATATTAAGGGATATTCTTCGATCAATAGAAAATATAAGCCAAACATTAAATAGGGTCTACCTTGAAATAAATGGCCATATCTTCGTCAAAAATTGCCCCATTTCAATTATGTAGGTGTTTTTAGAATTCACTTGATCTTTAAAACAAAACTGCATCAAAATAATTTGACTTTCGACTCATCTAAGAAAGAAATTAAGGGATATTCTTCGATAAATAGAAAATATAAGGAAAGCAGTAAATAGGGTCTACCTTGAAATAAATGGCCATATCTTCGTCAAAAATTGCCCCATTTCAATTATAAGGGTGTTTTTAGAATTCACTTGATCTTTGGAATAAAACTGCATGAAAATAATTTGACTTCCGACTCATCTAAGAAAGATATTAAGGGATATCCTTCGATTAATAGAAAATATAAGCCAAACATTAAATAGGGTCTACCTTGAAATAAATGGCCATATCTTCATCTAAAATTGCCCCATTTCAATTATAAAGGTCTTTTTAGAATTCACTTGATCTTTGGAACAAAACTGCATGAAAATAATTTGACTTCCGACTCATCTAAGAAAGATATTAAGGGATATTCTTTGATTAACAGAAAATATATGGAAAGCATTAAATAGGGTCTACCTTGAAATAAATGGCCATATCTTCGTCAAGCATTGCCCCATTTCAATTATAAAGGTGTTTTTAGAATTCACTTGATCTTTAAAACAAAACTGCATCAAGATAATTTGACTTCCGACTCATCTAAGAAAGAGATTAAGGGATATTCTTCGATAAATAGAAAATATAAGGAAAGCAGTAAATAGGGTCTACCTTGAAATAAATGGCCATATCTTCGTCAAAAATTGCCCCATTTCAATTATAAAGGTGTTTTTAGAATTCACTCAATCTTTGGAACAAAACTGCATTAAAAGAATTTGACTTCCATCTCATCTAAGAAAGATATTAAGGGATATTCTTCGATCAACAGAAAATATAAGCCAAACATTAAATAGGGTCTACCTTGAAATAAATGGCCATATCTTCGTCAAAAATTGCCCCATTTCAATTATAAAGGTGTTTTAAGAATTCACTTGATCTTTAAAACAAAACTGCATCAAAATAATTTGACTTCCGACTCATCTAAGAAAGATATTAAGGGATATTCTTCGATTAATAGAAAATATAAGCCAAACATTTAATAGGGGTCAACCTTGAAATAAATGGCCATATCTTCGTCTAAAATTTCCCCATTGCAATTAGAAAGGTGTTTTTAGAATTCACTCGATCTTTGGAACAAAACTGCATTAAAATAATTTGACTTCCGACTCACCTAAGAAAGATATTAAGGGATATTCTTCGATCAACAGAAAATATATGGAAAGCATTAAATAGGGTCTACCTTGAAATAAATGGCCATATCTTCATCAAAAATTGCCCCATTTCAATTATAAAAGTGTTTTTAGAATTCATTCAATCTGTGAAAGAAAACTGCATCAAAAATAATTTGACTTCCGACTCATCTAAGAAAGATATTAAGGGATATTCTTCGATAAATAGAAAATATAAGGAAACCATTAAATAGGGTCTACCTTGAAATAAATGGCCATATCTCCGTGAAAAATTGTCCCATTTCAATTATAAAGCTGTTTTTAGAATTCACTCGATCTTTGAAACAAAACTGCATTAAAATAATTTGACTTCCGACTCATCTAAGAAAGATATTAAGGGATATTCTTTGATCAACAGAAAATATATGGAAAGCATTAAATAGGGTCTACCTTGAAATAAATGGCCATATCTCCGTGAAAAATTGTCCCATTTCAATTATAAAGCTGTTTTTCGAATTCACTCGATCTTTGAAACAAAACTGCATTAAAATAATTTGACTTCCGACTCATCTCAGAAAGATATTAAGGGATATTCTTTGATCAACAGAATATATAAGGAAAGCATTAAATAGGGTCTACCTTGAAATAAGTGGCCATATCTTCGTCAAAAATTGCCCCATTTCAATTATAAAGGTGTTTTTAGAATTCACTTGATCTTTAAAACAAAACTGCATCAAAATAATTTGACTTCCAACTCATCTAAGAAAGATATTAAGGGATATTCTTCGATAAATAGAAAATATATGGAAAGCATTAAATAGGGTCTACCTTGAAATAAATGGCCATATCTTCGTCAAAAATTGCCCCATTTCAATTATAAAGGTGTTTTTAGAATTCACTTGATCTTGAAAACAAAACTGCATTAAAATAATTTGACTTTCGACTCATCTAAGAACGAAATTAAGGGATATTCTTCGATAAATAGAAAATATATGGAAAGCAGTAAATAGGGTCTACCTTGAAATAAATGGCCATATCTTCATCTAAAATTGCCCAATTTCAATTATAAAGGTGTTTTTAGAATTCACTTGATCTTTGGAACAAAACTGCATTAAAATAATTTGACTTTCGACTCATCTAAGAAAGATATTAAGGGATATTCTTCGATTAATAGAAAATATAAGCCAAACATTAAATAGGGTCTACCTTGAAATAAATGGCCATATCTTCGTCAAAAATTGCCCCATTTCAATTATAAAGGTATTTTTAGAATTCACTTGATCTTTAAAACAAAACTGCATCAAAATAATTTGACTTCCGACTCATCTAAGAAAGATATTAAGGGATATTCTTCGATAAATAGAAAATATATGGAAAGCAGTAAATAGGGTCTACCTTGAAATAAATGGCCATATCTTCGTCTAAAATTGCCCCATTTCAATTATAAAGGTGTTTTTAGAATTCACTCGATTTTTGGAACAAAACTGCATTAAAATAATTTGACTTCCGACTCATCTAAGAAAGATATTAAGGGATATTCTTCGATTAATAGAAAATATATGGCGAACATTAAATAGGGTCTACCTTGAAATAAATGGCCATATCTTCATCTAAAATTGCCCCATTTCAATTATAAAGGTCTTTTTAGAATTCACTTGATCTTTGGAACAAAACTGCATTAAAATAATTTGACTTCCGACTTATCTAAGAAAGATATTAAGGGATATTCTTTGATTAACAGAAAATATATGGAAAGCATTAAATAGGGTCTACCTTGAAATAAATGGCCATATCTTCGTCAAAAATTGCCCCAATTCAATTATAAAGGTGTTTTTAGAATTCACTCGATTTTTGGAACAAAACTGCATTAAAATAATTTGACTTCCGACTCATCTAAGAAAGATATTAAGGGATATCCTTCGATTAATAGAAAATATAAGCCAAACATTAAATAGGGTCTACCTTGAAATAAATGGCCATATCTTCGTCTAAAATTGCCCCATTTCAATTATAAAGGTGTTTTTAGAATTCACTTGATCTTTGGAACAAAACTGCATGAAAATAATTTGACTTCCGACTCATCTAAGAAAGATATTAAGGGATATTCTTTGATTAACAGAAAATATATGGAAAGCATTAAATAGGGTCTACCTTGAAATAAATGGCCATATCTTCGTCAAGCATTGCCCCATTTCAATTATAAAGGTGTTTTTAGAATTCACTTAATCTTTAAAACAAAACTGCATCAAGATAATTTGACTTCCGACTCATCTAAGAAAGAGATTAAGGGATATTCTTCGATTAATAGAAAATATAAGGAAAGCAGTAAATAGGGTCTACCTTGAAATAAATGGCCATATCTTCGTCAAAAATTGCCCCATTTCAATTATAAAGGTGTTTTTAGAATTCACTTGATCTTTAAAACAAAACTGCATTAAAATTATTTGACTTCCGACTCATCTAAGAAAGATATTAAGGGATATTCTTCGATCAACAGAAAATATAAGCCAAACATTAAATAGGGTCTACCTTGAAATAAATGGCCATATCTTCGTCAAAAATTGCCCCATTTCAATTATAAAGGTGTTTTAAGAATTCACTTGATCTTTAAAACAAAACTGCATCAAAATAATTTGACTTCCGACTCATCTAAGAAAGATATTAAGGGATATTCTTCGATTAATAGAAAATATAAGGAAAGCAGTAAATAGGGTCTACCTTGAAATAAATGGCCATATCTTCGTCAAAAATTGCCCCATTTCAATTATAAAGGTGTTTTTAGAATTCACTCGATCTTATGAAACAAAACTGCATTAAAATAATTTGACTTCCGACTCATCTAAGAAAGATACTAAGGGATATCCTTCGATTAATAGAAAATATATGGAAAGCATTAAATAGGGTCAACCTTGAAATAAATGGCCATATCTTCGTCTAAAATTGCCCCAATTCAATTATAAAGGTGTTTTTAGAATTCACTTGATCTTTGGAACAAAATGCATTAAAATAATTTGACTTTCGACTCATCTAAGAAAGATATTAAGGGATATTCTTTGATCAACAGAAAATATATGGAAAGCATTAAATAGGGTCAACCTTGAAATAAATGGCCATATCTTCGTCTAAAATTGCCTCATTTCAATTATAAAGGTGTTTTTAGAAGTCCCTCGATCTTTGGAACAAAACTGCATCAAAATAATTTGATTTCCGACTCATCTAAGTAAGATATTAAGGGAGATTCTTTGATCAACAGAAAATATATGGAAAGCATTAAATAGGGTCTACCTTGAAATAAATGGCCATATCTTCGTCAAAAATTGCCCCAATTCAATTATAAAGGTGTTTTTAAAATTCACTTGATCTTTGGAACAAAATGCATTAAAATAATTTGACTTTCGACTCATCTAAGAAAGATATTAAGGGATATTCTTCGATAAATAGAAAATATAACGAAAGCAGTAAATAGGGTCAACCTTGAAATAAATGGCCATATCTTCGTCTAAAATTGCCCCATTTTAATTATAAAGGTGTGTTTAGAATTCACTCGATCTTTGGAACAAAACTGCATTAAAATAATTTGACTTCCGACTCATCTAAGAAAGATATTAAGGAATATTCTTCGATTAATAGAAAATATAAGCCAAACATTAAATAGGGTCTACCTTGAAATAAATGGCCATATCTTCATCTAAAATTGCCCCATTTCAATTATAAAGGTGTTTTTAGAATTCACTCGATCTTTGGAACAAAACTGAATCAAAATAATTTGACTTTCGACTCATCTAAGAAAGATATTAAGGGAGATTCTTTGATCAACAGAAAATATATGGAAAGCATTAAATAGGGTCTACCTTGAAATAAATGGCCATATCTTCGTCAAAAATTGCCCCAATTCAATTATAAAGGTGTTTTTAGAATTCACTTGATCTTTGGAACAAAATGCATTAAAATAATTTGACTTTCGACTCATCTAAGAAAGATATTAAGGGATATTCTTCGATAAATAGAAAATATAAGCCAAACATTAAATAGGGTCAACCTTGAAATAAATGGCCATATCTTCGTCTAAAATTGCCCCATTTCAATTATAAAGGTGTTTTTAGAATTCACTCGATCTTTGGAACAAAACTGCATGAAAATAATTTGACTTCCGACTCATCTAAGAAAGATATTAAGGGATATTCTTTGATTAACAGAAAATATATGGAAAGCATTAAATAGGGTCTACCTTGAAATAAATGGCCATATCTTCGTCTAAAATTGCCTCATTTCAATTATAAAGGTGTTTTTAGAAGTCCCTCGATCTTTGGAACAAAACTGCATCAAAATAATTTGATTTCCGACTCATCTAAGTAAGATATTAAGGGAGATTCTTTGATCAACAGAAAATATATGGAAAGCATTAAATAGGGTCTACCTTGAAATAAATGGCCATATCTTCGTCAAAAATTGCCCCAATTCAATTATAAAGGTGTTTTTAAAATTCACTTGATCTTTGGAACAAAATGCATTAAAATAATTTGACTTTCGACTCATCTAAGAAAGATATTAAGGGATATTCTTCGATAAATAGAAAATATAAGCGAAAGCAGTAAATAGGGTTAACCTTGAAATAAATGGCCATATCTTCGTCTAAAATTGCCCCATTTCAATTATAAAGGTGTGTTTAGAATTCACTCGATCTTTGGAACAAAACTGCATTAAAATAATTTGACTTCCGACTCATCTAAGAAAGATATTAAGGGATATTCTTCGATTAATAGAAAATATAAGCCAAACATTAAATAGGGTCAACCTTGAAATAAATGGCCATATCTTCGTCTAAAATTGCCCCATTTCAATTATAAAGGTGTTTTTAGAATTCACTTGATCTTTGGAACAAAACTGAATCAAAATAATTTGACTTTCGACTCATCTAAGAAATATATTAAGGGATATTCTTTGATCAACAGAAAATATATGGAAAGCATTAAATAGGGTCTACCTTGAAATAAATGGCCATATCTTCGTCAAAAATTGCCCCAATTCAATTATAAAGGTGTTTTTAGAATTCACTTGATCTTTGGAACAAAATGCATTAAAATAATTTGACTTTCGACTCATCTAAGAAAGATATTAAGGGATATTCTTCGATCAACAGAAAATATAAGCCAAACATTAAATAGGGTCTACCTTGAAATAAATGGCCATATCTGCGTCAAGCATTGCCCCATTTCAATTATAAAGGTGTTTTTAGAATTCACTTGATCTTTAAAATAAAACTGCATCAAAATTATTTGACTTCCGACTCATCTAAGAAAGATATTAAGGGATATTCTTCGATCAACAGAAAATATAAGCCAAACATTAAATAGGGTCTACCTTGAAATAAATGGCCATATCTTCGTCAAAAATTGCCCCATTTCAATTATAAAGGTGTTTTTAGAATTCACTTGATCTTTAAAACAAAACTGCATCAAAATAATTTGACTTCCGACTCATCTAAGAAAGATATTAAGGGATATTCTTCGATCAACAGAAAATATATGGAAAGCATTAAATAGGGTCTACCTTGAAATAAATGGCCATATCTTCGTCTAAAATTGCCCCATTTCAATTATAAAGGTGTTTTTAGAATTCACTTGATCTTTGGAACAAAACTGCATTAAAATAATTTGACTTCCGACTCATCTAAGAAAGATACTAAGGGATATCCTTCGATTAATAGAAAATATATGGAAAGCATTAAATAGGGTCAACCTTGAAATAAATGGCCATATCTTCGTCTAAAATTGCCCCATTTCAATTATAAAGGTGTTTTTAGAATTCACTTTATCTTTGGAACAAAACTGCATGAAAATAATTTGACTTCCGACTCATCTAAGAAAGATATTAAGGGATATTCTTTGATCAACAGAAAATATATGGAAAGCATTAAATAGGGTCAACCTTGAAATAAATGGCCATATCTTCGTCTAAAATTGCCTCATTTCAATTATAAAGGTGTTTTTAAAAGTCCCTCGATCTTTGGAACAAAACTGCATCAAAATAATTTGACTTCCGACTCATCTAAGAAAGATATTAAGGGAGATTCTTTGATCAACAGAAAATATATGGAAAGCATTAAATAAGGTCTACCTTGAAATAAATGGCCATATCTTCGTCAAAAATTGCCCCAATTCAATTATAAAGGTGTTTTTAAAATTCACTTGATCTTTAGAACAAAATGCATTAAAATAATTTGACTTTCGACTCACCTAAGAAAGATATTAAGGGATATTCTTCGATAAATAGAAAATATAACGAAAGCAGTAAATAGGGTCAACCTTGAAATAAATGGCCATATCTTCGTCTAAAATTGCCCCATTTCAATTATAAAGGTGTGTTTAGAATTCACTCGATCTTTGGAACAAAACTGCATTAAAATAATTTGACTTCCGACTCATCTAAGAAAGATATTAAGGAATATTCTTCGATTAATAGAAAATATAAGCCAAACATTAAATAGGGTCAACCTTGAAATAAATGGCCATATCTTCGTCTAAAATTGCCCCATTTCAATTATAAAGGTGTTTTTAGAATTCACTCGATCTTTGGAACAAAACTGAATCAAAATAATTTGACTTTCGACTCATCTAAGAAAGATATTAAGGGAGATTCTTTGATCAACAGAAAATATATGGAAAGCATTAAATAGGGTCTACCTTGAAATAAATGGCCATATCTTCGTCAAAAATTGCCCCAATTCAATTATAAAGGTGTTTTTAGAATTCACTTGATCTTTAAAACAAAACTGCATCAAATTAATTTGTCTTGCGACTCATCTAAGAAAGATATTAAGGGATATTCTTTGATCAACAGAAGATATATTGAAAGCATTAAATGGGGTCTGCCTTGAATTAAATGGCCATATCTTCGTCAAAAATCGCCACATTTCAATTATGAGGGTGTTTTTAGAATCTACTTAATCTTCGAAACAAAACTGCATTAAAATAATTTGACTTCCGACTCATCTAAGAAAGATATTAAGGGATATTCTTCGATTAATAGAAAATATAAGCCAAACATTAAATAGGGTCAACCTTGAAATAAATGGCCATATCTTTGTCTAAGATTGCCCCATTTCAATTATAAAGGTGTTTTTAGAATTCGCTCGATCTTTGGAACGAAACTGCATTAAAATAATTTAACTTCCGACTCATCTAAGAAAGATATTAAGGGATATTCTTCGATAAATAGAAAATATAAGGAAAGCATTAAATAGGGTCAACCTTGAAATAAATGGCCATATCTTCGTCTAAAATTGCCCCATTTCAATTATAAAGGTGTTTTTAGAATTCACTTGATCTTTGAAACAAAACTGCATTAAAATAATTTGTTTTCCGACTCATTTAAGAAAGATATTAAGGGATATTCTTCGATCAATAGAAAATATATGGAAACCATTAAATAGGGTCTACCTTGAAATAAATGGCCATATCTCCGTGAAAAATTGCCCCATTTCAATTATAAAGCTGTTTTTAGAATTCACTCGATCTTTGAAACAAGACTGCATTAAAATAATTTGACTTCCGACTCATCTAAGAAAGATATTAAGGGATATTTTCGATAAATAGAAAATATAAGGAAAGCATTAAATAGGGTCTACCTTGAAATAAATGGCCATATCTTCGTCAAAAATTGCCCCATTTCAATTATAAAGGTGTTTTTAGAATTCACTTGATCTTTAAAACAAAACTGCATCAAATTAATTTGTCTTGCGACTCATCTAAGAAAGATATTAAGGGATATTCTTTGATCAACAGAAGATATATTGAAAGCATTAAATGGGGTCTACCTTGAATTAAATGGCCATATCTTCGTCAAAAATCGCCACATTTCAATTATGAGGGTGTTTTTAGAATCTACTTAATCTTCGAAACAAAACTGCATTAAAATAATTTGACTTCCGACTCATCTAAGAAAGATATTAAGGGATATCCTTCGATTAATAGAAAATATAAGCCAAACATTAAATAGGGTCAACCTTGAAATAAATGGCCATATCTTCGTATAAGATTGCCCCATTTCAATTATAAAGGTGTTTTGATTTGCGTTTTAAGGTGTTTTTGAATTCACTTGATCTTTGGAACAAAACTGCATTAAAATAATTTGACTTCCGACTCATCTAAGAAAGATATTAAGGGATATTCTTTGATCAACAGAAAATATATGGAAAGCATTAAATAGGGTCTACCTTGAAATAAATGGCCATATCTTCGTATAAAATTGCCCCATTTCAATTACAAAGCTGTTTTTTTGAATTCACTCGATCTTTGAAACAAAACTGCATTAAAATATTTTGACTTCCGACTCATCTAAGAAAGATATTAAGGGATATTCTTCGATAAATAGAAAATATATGGAAAGCATTAAATAGGGTCAACCTTGAAATAAATGGCTATATCTTCGTCAAAAATTGCCCCATTTCAATTATAAAGGTGTTTTTAGAATTCACTTGATCTTTAAAACAAAACTGCATCAAATTAATTTGCCTTGCGACTCATCTAAGAAAGATATTAAGGGATATTCTTTGATCAACAGAAAATATATGGAAAGCATTAAATGGGGTCTACCTTGAAATAAATGGCCATATCTTTGTCAAAAATTGCACCATTTCAATTATAAAGGTGTTTTTAGAATTCCCTCAATCTTTGGAACAAAACTGCATTAAAATAATTTGACTTCCCGTCTCATCTAAGAAAGATATTAAGGGGATATTCTTCGATTAATAGAAAAATATAAGCCAAACATTAAAATAGGGGTCAACCTTGAAATAAATGGCCATATCTTTGTCTAAGATTGCCCCCATTTCAAATTATAAAGGTGTTTTTAGAATTCGCTCGATCTTTGGAACAAAACTGCATTAAAATAATTTGACTTCCGACTCATCTAAGAAAGATATTAAGGGATATTCTTCGATTAATAGAAAATATAAGCCAAACATTAAATAGGGTCAACCTTGAAATAAATGGCCATATCTTCGTCTAAAATTGCCCCATTTCAATTATAAAGGTGTTTTTAGAATTCACTCGATTTTTGGAACAAAACTGCATTAAAATAATTTGACTTCCGACTCATCTAAGAAAGATATTAAGGGATATTCTTCGATAAATAGAAAATATATGGAAAGCATTAAATAGGGTCTATCTTGAAATAAATGGCCATATCTTCGTCTAAAATTGCCCCATTTCAATTATAAAAGTGTTTTTAGAATTCACTTGATCTTTAAAACAAAACTGCATTAAAATAATTTGACTTCCGACTCATTTAAGGAAGATATTAAGGGATATTCTTTGATCAACAGAAAATATATGGAAACCATTAAATAGGGTCTACCTTGAAATAAATGGCCATATCTCCGTGAAAAATTGCCCCATTTCAATTATAAAGCTGTTTTTAGAATTCACTTGATCTTTGAAACAAAACTGCATTAAAATAATTTGACTTCCGACTCATCTAAGAAAGATATTAAGGGATATTCTTCGATAAATAGAAAATATATGGAAAGCATTAAATAGGGTCTACCTTGAAATAAATGGGTATATCTTCGTCTAAAAAGGCCCCATTTCAATTATAAAGGTGTTTTTAGAATTCACTTGATCTTTAAAACAAAACTGCATCAAATTAATTTGTCTTGCGACTCATCTAAGAAAGATATTAAGGGATATTCTTTGATCAACAGAAAATATATGGAAAGCATTAAATGGGGTCTACCTTGAAATAAATGGCCATATCTTCGTCAAAAATTGCCCCATTTCAATTATAATGGTGTTTTTAGAATCTACTCAATCTTTGAAACAAAACTGCATTAAAATAATTTGACTTCCGACTCATCTAAGAAAGATATTAAGGGATATCCTTCGATTAATAGAAAATATAAGCCAAACATTAAATAGGGTCAGCCTTGAAATAAATGGCCATATCTTCGTCTAAAATTGCCCCATTTCAATTATAAAGGTGTTTTTAGAATTCACTTGATCTTTGGAACAAAACTGCATTAAAATAATTTGACTTTCGACTCATCTAAGAAAGATATTAATGGATATTCTTCGATAAATAGAAAATATATGGAAAGCATTAAATAGGGTCTACCTTGAAATAAATGGCCATATCTTCGTCAAAAATTGCCCCATTTCAATTATAAAGGTGTTTTTAGAATTCACTCGATCTTTGGAACAAAACTGCATCAAATTAATTTGTCTTGCGACTCATCTAAGAAAGATATAAACGGATATTCTTTGATTAACAGAAAATATATGGAAAGCATTAAACAGGGTCTACCTTGAATTAAATGGCCATATCTTCGTCAAAAATCGCCCCATTTCAATTATAAAGGTGTTTTTAGAATTCACTCAATTTTTGGAACAAAACTGCATTAAAATAATTTGACTTCCGACTCATCTAAGACAGATATTAAGGGATATTCTTCGATAAATAGAAAATATATGGAAAGCATTAAATGGGGTCTACCTTGAATTAAATGGCCATATCTTCGTCAAAAATCGCCCCATTTCAATTATAAGGGTGTTTTTAGAATTCACTCGATTTTTGAAACAAAACTGCATTAAAATAATTTGACTTCCGACTCATCTAAGAAAGATATTAAGGGATATTCTTCGATTAATAGAAAATATAAGCCAAACATTAAATAGGGTCAACCTTGAAATAAATGGCCATATCTTCGTCTAAAATTGCCCCATTTCAATTATAAAGGTGTTTTTTGAATTCACTTGATCTTTGGAACAAAACTGCATTAAAATAATTTGACTTTCGACTCATCTAAGAAAGATATTAAGGGATATTCTTCGATAAATAGAAAATATATGGAAAGCATTAAATAGGGTCTACCTTGAAATAAATGGCCATATCTTCGTCAAAAATTGCCCCATTTCAATTATAAAGGTGTTTTTAGAATTCACTTGATCTTTGAAACAAAACTGCATCAAAATAATTTGTTTTCCGACTCATTTAAGAAAGATATTAAGGGATATTCTTTGATCAACAGAAAATATATGGAAACCATTAAATGGGGTCTACCTTGAAATAAATGGCCATATCTCCGTCAAAAATTGCCCCATTTCAATTATAAAGCTGTTTTTAGAATTCACTCGATCTTTGGAACAAAACTGCATTAAAATAATTTGACTTCCGACTCATCTAAGACAGATATTAAGGGATATTCTTCGATAAATAGAAAATATATGGAATGCATTAAATGGGGTCTACCTTGAAATAAATGGCCATATCTTCGTCAAAAATCGCCCCATTTCAATTATAAAGGTGTTTTTAGAATTCACTTGATCTTTAAAACAAAACTGCATTAAAATAATTTGTCTTCCGACTCATCTAAGAAAGATATTAAGGGATATTCTTTGATTAATAGAAAATATATAGCCAAAGCATTAAATGGGGTCAACCTTGAATTAAATGGCCATATCTTCGTCAAAAATTCGCCCCATTTCAATTATAAAGGTGTTTTTAGAATCTACTTAATCTTTGGAACAAAACTGCATTAAAATAATTTGACTTCCGACTCATCTAAGAAAGATATTAAGGGATATCCTTCGATTAATAGAAAATATAAGCCAAACATTAAATAGGGTCAACCTTGAAATAAATGGCCATATCTTCGTATAAGATTGCCCCATTTCAATTATAAAGGTGTTTTTTGAATTCACTTGATCTTTGGAACAAAACTGCATTAAAATAATTTGACTTCCGACTCATCTAAGAAAGATATTAAGGGATATTCTTTGATCAACAGAAAATATATGGAAAGCATTAAATAGGGTCTACCTTGAAATAAATGGCCATATCTTCGTATAAAATTGCCCCATTTCAATTACAAAGCTGTTTTTTTGAATTCACTCGATCTTTGAAACAAAACTGCATTAAAATATTTTGACTTCCGACTCATCTAAGAAAGATATTAAGGGATATTCTTCGATAAATAGAAAATATATGGAAAGCATTAAATAGGGTCAACCTTGAAATAAATGGCTATATCTTCGTCAAAAATTGCCCCATTTCAATTATAAAGGTGTTTTTAGAATTCACTTGATCTTTAAAACAAAACTGCATCAAATTAATTTGCCTTGCGACTCATCTAAGAAAGATATTAAGGGATATTCTTTGATCAACAGAAAATATATGGAAAGCATTAAATGGGGTCTACCTTGAAATAAATGGCCATATCTTCGTCAAAAATTGCACCATTTCAATTATAAAGGTGTTTTTAGAATTCGCTCGATCTTTGGAACAAAACTGCATTAAAATAAATTCGACTTCCCCACTCACCTAAGAAAAGATATTAAGGGGATATTCTTCGATTAATAGAAAAATATAAGCCAAAACATTAAATAGGGTCAACCTTGAAATAAATGGCCATATCTTTGTCTAAGATTGCCCCCATTTCAAATTATAAAGGTGTTTTTAGAATTCGCTCGATCTTTGGAACAAAACTGCATTAAAATAATTTGACTTCCGACTCATCTAAGAAAGATATTAAGGGATATTCTTCGATTAATAGAAAATATAAGCCAAACATTAAATAGGGTCAACCTTGAAATAAATGGCCATATCTTCGTCTAAAATTGCCCCATTTCAATTATAAAGGTGTTTTTAGAATTCACTCGATTTTTGGAACAAAACTGCATTAAAATAATTTGACTTCCGACTCATCTAAGAAAGATATTAAGGGATATTCTTCGATAAATAGAAAATATATGGAAAGCATTAAATAGGGTCTATCTTGAAATAAATGGCCATATCTTCGTCTAAAATTGCCCCATTTCAATTATAAAAGTGTTTTTAGAATTCACTTGATCTTTAAAACAAAACTGCATTAAAATAATTTGACTTCCGACTCATTTAAGAAAGATATTAAGGGATATTCTTTGATCAACAGAAAATATATGGAAACCATTAAATAGGGTCTACCTTGAAATAAATGGCCATATCTCCGTGAAAAATTGCCCCATTTCAATTATAAAGCTGTTTTTAGAATTCACTTGATCTTTGAAACAAAACTGCATTAAAATAATTTGACTTCCGACTCATCTAAGAAAGATATTAAGGGATATTCTTCGATAAATAGAAAATATATGGAAAGCATTAAATAGGGTCTACCTTGAAATAAATGGCCATATCTTCGTCTAAAAAGGCCCCATTTCAATTATAAAGGTGTTTTTAGAATTCACTTGATCTTTAAAACAAAACTGCATCAAATTAATTTGTCTTGCGACTCATCTAAGAAAGATATTAAGGGATATTCTTTGATTAACAGAAAATATATGGAAAGCATTAAATAGGGTCTACCTTGAAATAAATGGCCATATCTTCGTCAAAAATTGCCCCATTTCAATTATAATGGTGTTTTTAGAATCTACTCAATCTTTGAAACAAAACTGCATTAAAATAATTTGACTTCCGACTCATCTAAGAAAGATATTAAGGGATATGCTTCGATTAATAGAAAATATAAGCCAAACATTAAATAGGGTCAACCTTGAAATAAATGGCCATATCTTCGTCTAAAATTGCCCCATTTCAATTATAAAGGTGTTTTTTGAATTCACTTGATCTTTGGAACAAAACTGCATTAAAAATAATTTGACTTTCGAATCCTCTAAGAAAGATATTAATGGATATTCTTCGATAAATAGAAAATATATGGAAAGCATTAAATAGGGTCTACCTTGAAATAAATGGCCATATCTTCGTCAAAAATTGCCCCATTTCAATTATAAAGGAGTTTTTTTGAATTCACTTGATCTTTAAAACAAAACTGCATCAAATTAATTTGTCTTGCGACTCATCTAAGAAAGATATTAAGGGATATTCTTTGATCAACAGAAAATATATTGAAAGCATTAAATGGGGTCTACCTTGAATTAAATGGCCATATCTTCGTCAAAAATCGCCCCATTTCAATTATAAAGGTGTTTTTAGAATTCACTCGATTTTTGGAACAAAACTGCATTAAAATAATTTGACTTCCGACTCATCTAAGACAGATATTAAGGGATATTCTTCGATAAATAGAAAATATATGGAAAGCATTAAATGGGGTCTACCTTGAATTAAATGGCCATATCTTCGTCAAAAATCGCCCCATTTCAATTATAAGGGTGTTTTTAGAATTCACTCGATTTTTGAAACAAAACTGCATTAAAATAATTTGACTTCCGACTCATCTAAGAAAGATATTAAGGGATATTCTTCGATTAATAGAAAATATAAGCCAAACATTAAATAGGGTCAACCTTGAAATAAATGGCCATATCTTCGTCAAAAATCGCCCCATTTCAATTATAAAGGTGTTTTTTGAATTCACTTGATCTTTGGAACAAAACTGCATTAAAATAATTTGACTTCCGACTCATCTAAGAAAGATATTAATGGATATTCTTCGATAAATAGAAAATATATGGAAAGCATTAAATAGGGTCTACCTTGAAATAAATGGCCATATCTTCGTCAAAAATTGCCCCATTTCAATTATAAAGGTGTTTTTAGAATTCACTTGATCTTTAAAACAAAACTGCATCAAATTAATTTGTCTTGCGACTCATCTAAGAAAGATATTAAGGGATATTCTTTGATCAACAGAAAATATTTTGAAAGCATTAAATGGGGTCTACCTTGAATTAAATGGCCATATCTTCGTCAAAAATCGCCCCATTTCAATTATAAAGGTGTTTTAGAATTCACTTGATTTTTGGAACAATACTGCATTAAAATAATTTGACTTCCGACTCATCTAAGACAGATATTAAGGGATATACTTCGATAAATAGCAAATATATGCAAAGCATTAGATGGGGTCTACCTTGAATTAAATGGCCATATCTTCATATAAGATTGCCCCATTTCAATTATAAAGGTGTTTTTAGAATTCACTCGATTTTGGAACAAAACTGCATTAAAATAATTTGACTTCCGACTCATCTAAGAAAGATATTAAGGGATATTCTTCGATTAATAGAAAATATAAGCCAAACATTAAATAGGGTCAACCTTGAAATAAATGGCCATATCTTCGTCAAAAATTGCCCCATTTCAATTATAAAGGTGTTTTTAGAATTCACTCGATTTTTGGAACAAAACTGCATTAAAATAATTTGACTTCCGACTCATCTAAGAAAGATATTAAGGGATATTCTTCGATAAATAGAAAATATATGGAAAGCATTAAATAGGGTCTATCTTGAAATAAATGGCCATATCTTCGTCTAAAATTGCCCCATTTCAATTATAAAAGTGTTTTTAGAATTCACTTGATCTTTAAAACAAAACTGCATTAAAATAATTTGACTTCCGACTCATTTAAGAAAGATATTAAGGGATATTCTTTGATCAACAGAAAATATATGGAAACCATTAAATAGGGTCTACCTCGAAATAAATGGCCATATCTCCGTGAAAAATTGCCCCATTTCAATTATAAAGCTGTTTTTAGAATTCACTTGATCTTTGAAACAAAACTGCATTAAAATAATTTGACTTCCGACTCATCTAAGAAAGATATTAAGGGATATTCTTCGATAAATAGAAAATATATGGAAAGCATTAAATAGGGTCTACCTTGAAATAAATGGCCATATCTTCGTCTAAAAAGGCCCCATTTCAATTATAAAGGTGTTTTTAGAATTCACTTGATCTTTAAAACAAAACTGCATCAAATTAATTTGTCTTGCGACTCATCTAAGAAAGATATTAAGGGATATTCTTTGATCAACAGAAAATATATGGAAAGCATTAAATGGGGTCTACCTTGAAATAAATGGCCATATCTTCGTCAAAAATTGCCCCATTTCAATTATAAAGGTGTTTTTAGAATTCGCTCAATCTTTGAAACAAAACTGCATAAAATAATTTGACTTCCGACTCATCTAAGAAAGATATTAAGGGATATCCTTCGATTAATAGAAAATATAAGCCAAACATTAAATAGGGTCAACCTTGAAATAAATGGCCATATCTTCGTCTAAAATTGCCCCATTTCAATTATAAAGGTGTTTTTTGAATTCACTTGATCTTTGGAACAAAACTGCATTAAAATAATTTGACTTCCGACTCATCTAAGAAAGATATTAAGGGATATTCTTTGATCAACAGAAAATATATGGAAAGCATTAAATAGGGTCTACCTTGAAATAAATGGCCATATCTTCGTATAAAATTGCCCCATTTCAATTATAAAAGTGTTTTTAGAATTCACTTGATCTTTAAAACAAAACTGCATTAAAATAATTTGACTTCCGACTCATTTAAGAAAGATATTAAGGGATATTCTTTGATCAACAGAAAATATATGGAAAGCATTAAATGGGGTCTACCTTGAAATAAATGGCCATATCTCCGTGAAAAATTGCCCCATTTCAATTATAAAGCTGTTTTTAGAATTCACTTGATCTTTGAAACAAAACTGCATTAAAATAATTTGACTTCCGACTCATCTAAGAAAGATATTAAGGGATATTCTTCGATAAATAGAAAATATATGGAAAGCATTAAATAGGGTCTACCTTGAAATAAATGGCCATATCTTCGTCTAAAAAGGCCCCATTTCAATTATAAAGGTGTTTTTAGAATTCACTTGATCTTTAAAACAAAACTGCATCAAATTAATTTGTCTTGCGACTCATCTAAGAAAGATATTAAGGGATATTCTTTGATCAACAGAAAATATATTGAAAGCATTAAATGGGGTCTACCTTGAATTAAATGGCCATATCTTCGTCAAAAAATGCCCCATTTCAATTATAAAGGTGTTTTTAGAATTCACTCGATTTTGGAACAAAACTGCATTAAAATAATTTGACTTCCCGACTCATCTAAGACAGATATTAAGGGATATTCTTCGATAAATAGAAAATATATGGAAAGCATTAAATGGGGTCTACCTTGAATTAAATGGCCATATCTTCGTCAAAAATCGCCCCATTTCAATTATAAAGGTGTTTTTAGAATTCACTTGATCTTTGGAACAAAACTGCATTAAAATAATTTGACTTCCGACTCATCTAAGAAAGATATTAAGGGATATTCTTCGATTAATAGAAAATATAAGCCAAACATTAAATAGGGTCAACCTTGAAATAAATGGCCATATCTTCGTCAAAAATTGCCCCATTTCAATTATAAAGGTGTTTTTAGAATTCACTCGATTTTTGGAACAAAACTGCATTAAAATAATTTGACTTCCGACTCATCTAAGAAAGATATTAAGGGATATTCTTCGATAAATAGAAAATATATGGAAAGCATTAAATAGGGTCTATCTTGAAATAAATGGCCATATCTTCGTCTAAAATTGCCCCATTTCAATTATAAAAGTGTTTTTAGAATTCACTTGATCTTTAAAACAAAACTGCATTAAAATAATTTGACTTCCGACTCATCTAAGACAGATATTAAGGGATATTCTTTGATCAACAGAAAATATATGGAAACCATTAAATAGGGTCTACCTTGAAATAAATGGCCATATCTCCATGAAAAATTGCCCCATTTCAATTATAAAGCTGTTTTTAGAATTCACTTGATCTTTGAAACAAAACTGCATTAAAATAATTTGACTTCCGACTCATCTAAGAAAGATATTAAGGGATATTCTTCGATAAATAGAAAATATATGGAAAGCATTAAATAGGGTCTACCTTGAAATAAATGGGTATATCTTCGTCTAAAAAGGCCCCATTTCAATTATAAAGGTGTTTTTAGAATTCACTTGATCTTTAAAACAAAACTGCATCAAATTAATTTGTCTTGCGACTCATCTAAGAAAGATATTAAGGGATATTCTTTGATCAACAGAAAATATATGGAAAGCATTAAATGGGGTCTACCTTGAAATAAATGGCCATATCTTCGTCAAAAATTGCCCCATTTCAATTATAAAGGTGTTTTTAGAATTCACTCGATTTTGAAACAAAACTGCATTAAAATAATTTGACTTCCGACTCATCTAAGAAAGATATTAAGGGATATCCTTCGATTAATAGAAAATATAAGCCAAACATTAAATAGGGTCAGCCTTGAAATAAATGGCCATATCTTCGTATAAGATTGCCCCATTTCAATTATAAAGGTGTTTTTTGAATTCACTTGATCTTTGGAACAAAACTGCATTAAAATAATTTGACTTCCGACTCATCTAAGAAAGATATTAAGGGATATTCTTTGATCAACAGAAAATATATGGAAAGCATTAAATAGGGTCTACCTTGAAATAAATGGCCATATCTTCGTATAAAATTGCCCCATTTCAATTATAAAAGTGTTTTTAGAATTCACTTGTTCTTTAAAACAAAACTGCATTAAAATAATTTGACTTCCGACTCATTTAAGAAAGATATTAAGGGATATTCTTTGATCAACAGAAAATATATGGAAAGCATTAAATAGGGTCTACCTTGAAATAAATGGCCATATCTCCGTGAAAAATTGCCCCATTTCAATTATAAAGCTGTTTTTAGAATTCACTTGATCTTTGAAACAAAACTGCATTAAAATAATTTGACTTCCGACTCATCTAAGAAAGATATTAAGGGATATTCTTCGATAAATAGAAAATATATGGAAAGCATTAAATAGGGTCTACCTTGAAATAAATGGCCATATCTTCGCCTAAAAAGGCCCCATTTCAATTATAAAGGTGTTTTTAGAATTCACTTGATCTTTAAAACAAAACTGCATCAAATTAATTTGTCTTGCGACTCATCTAAGAAAGATATTAAGGGATATTCTTTGATCAACAGAAAATATATGGAAAGCATTAAATGGGGTCTACCTTGAAATAAATGGCCATATCTTCGTCAAAAATTGCCCCATTTCAATTATAAAGGTGTTTTTAGAATTCGCTCAATCTTTGGAACAAAACTGCATTAAAATAATTTGACTTCCGACTCATCTAAGAAAGATATTAAGGGATATCCTTCGATTAATAGAAAATATAAGCCAAACATTAAATAGGAACAACCTTGAAATAAATGGCCATATCTTCGTATAAAATTGCCCCATTTCAATTATAAAGGTGTTTTTTGAATTCACTTGATCTTTGGAACAAAACTGCATTAAAATAATTTGACTTCCGACTCATCTAAGAAAGATATTAAGGGATATTCTTTGATCAACAGAAAATATATGGAAAGCATTAAATAGGGTCTACCTTGAAATAAATGGCCATATCTTCGTATAAAATTGCCCCATTTCAATTATAAAGGTGTTTTTAGAATTCGCTCAATCTTTGAAACAAAACTGCATTAAAATAATTTGACTTCCGACTCATCTAAGAAAGATATTAAGGGATATCCTTCGATTAATAGAAAATATAAGCCAAACATTAAATAGGGTCAACCTTGAAATAAATGGCCATATCTTCGTCTAAAATTGCCCCATTTCAATTATAAAGGTGTTTTTAGAATTCAATTGATCTTCGAAACAAAACTGCATTAAAATAATTTGACTTCCGACGCATCTAAGAAAGATATTAAGGGATATTCTTCGATAAATAGAAAATATATGGAAAGCATTAAATTGGGTCTACCTTGAAATAAATGGCCATATCTTCGTCAAAATTGCCCCATTTCAATTATAAAGGTGTTTTTGGAATTCACTCGACCTTTGGAACAAAACTGCATTAAAATAGTTTGATTTCCGACTCATCTAAGAAAGATATTAAGGGATATTCTTTGATCAACAGAAAATATATGGGAAGCATTAAATAGGGTCTACCTTGAAATCAATGGCCATATCTTCGTCAAAAATTGCCCCATTTCAATTATAAAGGTGTTTTTAGAATTCACTCAATCTTTGGAACAAAACTGCATTAAAATAATTTGTTTTCCGACTCATCTAAGAAAGATATTAAGGGATATTCTTCGATCAATAGAAAATATATGGAAAGCATTAAATAGGGTCTACCTTGAAATAAATGGCCATATCTTCGTCAAAAATTGCCCCATTTCAATTATAAAGGTGTTTTTAGAATTCACTTGATCTTTGGAACAAAACTGCATCAAAATAATTTGACTTTCGACTCATCTAAGAAAGATATTAAGGGATATTCTTCGATTAATAGAAAATATAAGCCAAACATTAAATAGGGTCAACCTTGAAATAAATGGCCATATCTTCGTCTAAAATTGCCCCATTTCAATTATAAACGTGTTTTTAGAATTCACTCAATTTTTGGAACAAAACTGCATTAAATTAATTTGACTTCCGACTCATCTAAGAAAGATATTAAGGGATATTCTTCGATAAATAGAAAATATATGGAAAGCATTAAATAGGGTCAACCTTGAAATAAATGGCCATATCTTCGTCTAAAATTGCCCCATTTCAATCATAGAGGAATTTTTAGAATTCACTTGATCTTTGAAACAAAACTGCATTAAAATAATTTGACTTCCGACTCATCTAAGAAAGATATTAAGGGATATTCTTCGATCAACAGAAAATATATGGAAAGCATTAAATAGGGTCTACCTTGAAATAAATGGCCATATCTTCGTCTAAAATTTCCCCATTTCAATCATAAAGGAATTTTTAGAATTCACTTGATCTTTGAAACAAAACTGCATTAAAATAATTTGTTTTCCGACTCATCTAAGAAAGATATTAAGGGATATTCTTCGATAAATAGAAAATATATGGAAAGCATTAAATTGGGTCTACCTTGAAATAAATGGCCATATCTTCGTCAAAAATGGCCCCATTTCAATTATAAAGCTGTTTTTAGAATTCGCTCGATTTTGGAACAAAACTGCATTAAAATAATTTGACTTCCGACTCATCTAAGAAAGATATTAAGGGATATTCTTTGATCAACAGAAAATATATGGAAAGCATTAAATAGGGTCTACCTTGAAATAAATGGCCATATCTTCGTCAAAAATTGCCCCATTTCAATTATAAAGAAGGTTTTAGAATTCACTTGATCTGTGGAACAAAACTGCATTAAAATAATTTGACTTCCGACTCATCTAAGAAAGATATTAAGGGATATTCTTCGATTAATAGAAAATATAAGCCAAACATTAAATAGGGTCAACCTTGAAATAAATGGCCATATCTTCGTCTAAAATTGCCCCGTTTCAATTATAAAGGTGTTTTTAGAATTCACTCGATCTTTGGAACAAAACTGCATTAAAATAATTTGACTTCCGACTCATCTAAGAAAGATATTAAGGGAGATTCTTTGATCAACAGAAAATATATGGAAAGCAGTAAACAGGGTCAACCTTGAAATAAATGGCCATATCTTCGTCTAAAATTGCCCCATTTCAATTATAAAGGTGTTTTTAGAATTCACTCGATCTTTGGAACAAAACTGCATTAAAATAATTTGACTTCCGACTCATCTAAGAAAGATATTAAGGGAGATTCTTCGATTAATAGAAAATATAAGCCAAACATTTAATAGGGTCAACCTTGAAATAAATGGCCATATCTTCGTCTAAAATTGCCCCATTTCAATTATAAAGGTGTTTTTAGAATTCAATTGATCTTCGAAACAAAACTGCATTAAAATAATTTGACTTCCGACGCATCTAAGAAAGATATTAAGGGATATTCTTCGATAAATAGAAAATATATGGAAAGCATTAAATAGGGTCTACCTTGAAATAAATGGCCATATCTTCATCTAAAATTGCCCCATTTCAATTATAAAGGTGTTTTTGGAATATACTTGATCTTTGGAACAAATTTGCATGAAAATAATTTGACTTCCGACTCATCTAAGGCAGATATTAAGGGATATTCTTTGATCAACAGAAAATATATGGAAAGCATTAAATAGGGTCTACCTTGAAATAAATGGCCATATCTTCGTCAAAAATTGCCCCATTTCAATTATAAAGGTGTTTTTAGAATTCACTCAATCTTTGGAACAAAACTGCATTAAAATAATTTGTTTTCCGACTCACCTAAGAAAGATATTAAGGGATATTCTTCGATCAATAGAAAATATAAGCCAAATATTAAATAGGGTCAACCTTGAAATAAATGGCCATATCTTCGTCTAAAATTGCCCCATTTCAATTATAAAGGTGTTTTTAGAATTCACTTAATTTTTGGAACAAAACTGCATTAAATTAATTTGACTTCCGACTCATCTAAGAAAGATATTAAGGGATATTCTTCGATAAATAGAAAATATATGGAAAGCATTAAATAGGGTCAACCTTGAAATAAATGGCCATATCTTCGTCTAAAATTGCCCCATTTCAATCATAAAGGAATTTTTAGAATTCACTTGATCTTTGAAACAAAACTGCATTAAAATAATTTGACTTCCGACTCATCTAAGAAAGATATTAAGGGATATTCTTCGATCAATAGAAAATATATGGAAAGCATTAAATAGGGTCTACCTTGAAATAAATGGCCATATCTTCGTCAAAAATTGCCCCATTTCAATTATAAAGCTGTTTTTAGAATTCACTCGATCTTTGGAACAAAACTGCATTAAAATAATTTGACTTTCGACTCATCTAAGAAAGATATTAAGGGATATTCTTCGATTAATAGAAAATATAAGCCAAACATTAAATAGGGTCAACCTTGAAATAAATGGCCATATCTTCGTCTAAATTACCCCATTTCAATTATAAAGGTGTTTTTAGAATTCACTCGATCTTTGGAACAAAACTGCATTAAAATAATTTGACTTCCGACTCATCTAAGAAAGATATTAAGTTAGATTCTTTGATCAACAGAAAATATATGGAAAGCATTAAATAGGGTCTACCTTGAAATAAATGGCCATATCTTCGTCTAAAATTGCCCCATTTCAATTATAAAGGTGTTTTTAGAATTCACTTGATCTTTGGAACAAAACTGCATTAAAATCATTTGATTTCCGACTCATCTAAGAAAGATATTAAGGGATATTCTTCGATAAATAGAAAATATATGGAAAGCATTAAATAGGGTCTACCTTGAAATAAATGGCCATATCTTCGTCAAAATTGCCCCATTTCAATTATAAAGGTGTTTTTGAAATATACTTGATCTTTGGAACAAAACTGCATTAAAATAATTTGTTTTCCGACTCATCTAAGAAAGATATTAAGGGATATTCTTCGATAAATAGAAAATATATGGAAAGCATTAAATGGGGTCAACCTTGAAATAAATGGCCATATCTTCGTCTAAAATTGCCCCATTTCAATTATAAAGGTGTTTTTAGAATTCACTTGATCTTTGGAACAAAACTGCATCAAAATAATTTGACTTTCGACTCATCTAAGAAAGATATTAAGGGATATTCTTCGATTAATAGAAAATATAAGCCAAACATTAAATAGGGTCAACCTTGAAATAAATGGCCATATCTTCGTCTAAAATTGCCCCATTTCAATTATAAACGTGTTTTTAGAATTCACTTGATCTTTGAAACAAAACTGCATTAAAATAATTTGACTTCCGACTCATCTAAGAAAGATATTAAGGGATATTCTTTGATCAACAGAAAATATATGGAAAGCATTAAATAGGGTCAACCTTGAAATAAATGGCCATATCTTCGTCTAAAATTGCCCCATTTCAATCATAAAGGAATTTTTAGAATTCACTTGATCTTTGAAACAAAACTGCATTAAAATAATTTGACTTCCGACTCATCTAAGAAAGATATTAAGGGATATTCTTTGATCAACAGAAAATATATGGAAAGCATTAAATAGGGTCTACCTTGAAATAAATGGCCATATCTTCGTCTAAAATTTCCCCATTTCAATCATAAAGGAATTTTTAGAATTCACTTGATCTTTGAAACAAAACTGCATTAAAATAATTTGTTTTCCGACTCATCTAAGAAAGATATTAAGGGATATTCTTCGATCAATAGAAAATATATGGAAAGCATTAAATAGGGTCTACCTTGAAATAAATGGCCATATCTTCGTCAAAAATGGCCCCATTTCAATTATAAAGCTGTTTTTAGAATTCACTCGATTTTGGAACAAAACTGCATTAAAATAATTTGACTTCCGACTCATCTAAGAAAGATATTAAGGGATATTCTTTGATCAACAGAAAATATATGGAAAGCATTAAATAGGGTCTACCTTGAAATAAATGGCCATATCTTCGTCAAAAATTGCCCCATTTCAATTATAAAGAAGTTTTTAGAATTCACTTGATCTGTGGAACAAAACTGCATTAAAATAATTTGACTTCCGACTCATCTAAGAAAGATATTAAGGGATATTCTTCGATTAATAGAAAATATAAGCCAAACATTAAATAGGGTCAACCTTGAAATAAATGGCCATATCTTCGTCTAAAATTGCCCCGTTTCAATTATAAAGGTGTTTTTAGAATTCACTCGATCTTTGGAACAAAACTGCATTAAAATAATTTGACTTCCGACTCATCTAAGAAAGATATTAAGGGAGATTCTTTGATCAACAGAAAATATATGGAAAGCATTAAATAGGGTCAACTTTGAAATAAATGGCCATATCTTCGTCTAAAATTGCCCCATTTCAATTATAAAGGTGTTTTTAGAATTCACTCGATCTTTGGAACAAAACTGCATTAAAATAATTTGACTTCCGACTCATCTAAGAAA
The DNA here is from genome assembly GCF_018153295.1 of Drosophila grimshawi. NCBI lineage: Eukaryota > Metazoa > Arthropoda > Insecta > Diptera > Drosophilidae > Drosophila > Drosophila grimshawi. The sequence goes on from NW_025063369.1 coordinate 42,878, forward strand.
GATATTAAGGGATATTCTTCGATTAATAGAAAATATAAGCCAAACATTTAATAGGGTCAACCTTGAAATAAATGGCCATATCTTCGTCTAAAATTGCCCCATTTCAATTATAAAGGTGTTTTTAGAATTCAATTGATCTTCGAAACAAAACTGCATGAAAATAATTTGACTTCCGACGCATCTAAGAAAGATATTAAGGGATATTCTTCGATAAATAGAAAATATATGGAAAGCATTAAATTGGGTCTACCTTGAAATAAATGGCCATATCTTCGTCAAAATTGCCCCATTTCAATTATAAAGGTGTTTTTGGAATATACTTGATCTTTGGAACAAATTTGCATGAAAATAATTTGACTTCCGACTCATCTAAGACAGATATTAAGGGATATTCTTTGATCAACAGAAAATATATGGAAAGCATTAAATAGGGTCTACCTTGAAATAAATGGCCATATCTTCGTCAAAAATTGCCCCATTTCAATTATAAAGGTGTTTTTAGAATTCACTCAATCTTTGGAACAAAACTGCATTAAAATAATTTGTTTTCCGACTCATCTAAGAAAGATATTAAGGGATATTCTTCGATCAATAGAAAATATAAGCAAAGCATTAAATAGGGTCAACCTTGAAATAAATGGCCATATCTTCGTCAAAATTGCCCCATTTCAATTATAAAGGTGTTTTTAGAATTCACTCAATCTTTGGAACAAAACTGCATTAAATTAATTTGACTTCCGACTCATCTAAGAAAGATATTGAGGGTATTCTTCGATAAATAGAAAATATAAGGCAAACATTAAATAGGGTCAACCTTGAAATAAATGGCCATATCTTCGTCTAAAATTGCCCCATTTCAATTATAAAGGTGTTTTTAGAATTCACTTGATCTTTGGAACAAAACTGCATTAAAATAATTTGACTTCCGACTCATCTAAGAAAGATATTAAGGGATATTCTTCGATCAATAGAAAATATATGGAAAGCATTAAATAGGGTCTACCTTGAAATAAATGGCCATATCTTCGTCTAAAATTGCCCCATTTCAATTATAAAGGTGTTTTTAGAATTCACTTGATCTTTGGAACAAAACTGCATTAAAATAATTTGACTTCCGACTCATCTAAGAAAGATATTAAGGGATATTCTTCGATAAATAGAAAATATATGGAAAGCATTAAATAGGGTCTACCTTGAAATAAATGGCCATATCTTCGTCAAAAATTGCCCCATTTCAATTATAAAGGTGTTTTTAGAATTCACTCGATCTTTTGAACAAAACTGCATTAAAATAATTTGACTTCCGACTCATCTAAGAAAGATATTAAGGGATATTCTTCGATTAATAGAAAATATAAGCCAAACATTAAATAGGGTCAACCTTGAAATAAATGGCCATATCTTCGTCTAAAATTGCCCCATTTCAATTATAAAGGTGTTTTTAGAATTCACTTGATCTTTGGAACAAAACTGCATTAAAATAATTTGACTTCCGACTCATCTAAGAAAGATATTAAGTTAGATTCTTTGATCAACAGAAAATATATGGAAAGCATTAAATAGGGTCTACCTTGAAATAAATGGCCATATCTTCGTCTAAAATTGCCCCATTTCAATTATAAAGGTGTTTTTTGAATTCACTTGATCTTTGGAACAAAACTGCATTAAAATAATTTGATTTCCGACTCATCTAAGAAAGATATTAAGGGATATTCTTCGATCAATAGAAAATATATGGAAAGCATTAAATAGGGTCTACCTTGAAATAAATGGCCATATCTTCGTCAAAAATTGCTCCATTTATATTATAAGGGTGTTTTTAGAATTCACTCGATCTTTGGAACAAAACTGCATTAAAATAATTTGACTTCCGACTCATCTAAGAAAGATATTAAGTTAGATTCTTTGATCAACAGAAAATATATGGAAAGCATTAAATAGGGTCTACCTTGAAATAAATGGCCATATCTTCGTCAAAAATTGCTCCATTTAGATTATAAGGGTGTTTTTTGAATTCACTTGATCTTTGGAACAAAACTGCATTAAAATAATTTGATTTCCGACTCATCTAAGAAAGATATTAAGGGATATTCTTCGATAAATAGAAAATATAAGGAAAGCATTAAATAGGGTCAACCTTGAAATAAATGGCCATATCTTCGTCTAAAATTGCCCCATTTCAATTATATAGGTGTTTTTAGAATTCACTTGATCTTTGAAACAAAACTGCATTAAAATAATTTGTTTTCCGACTCATCTAAGAAAGATATTAAGGGATATTCTTCGATCAATAGAAAATATATGGAAAGCATTAAATAGGGTCTACCTTGAAATAAATGGCCATATCTTCGTCAAAAATTGCCCCATTTCAATTATAAAGGTGTTTTTAGAATTCACTTGATCTTTGGAACAAAACTGCATTAAAATAATTTGACTTCCGACTCATCTAAGAAAGATATTAAGGGATATTCTTCGATAAATAGAAAATATATGGAAAGCATTAAATAGGGTCTACCTTGAAATAAATGGCCATATCTTTGTCTAAAATTGCCCCATTTCAATTATAAAGGTGTTTTTTGAATTCACTTGATCTTTGGAAAAAACTGCATTAAAATAATTTGACTTCCGACTCATCTAAGAAAGATATTAAGGAATATTCTTCGATAAATAGAAAATATATGGAAAGCATTAAATAGGGTCAACCTTGAAATAAATGGCCATATCTTCGTCTAAAATTGCCCCATTTCAATTATAAAGGTGTTTTTAGAATTCACTTGATCTTTGGAACAAAATTGCATTAAAATAATTTGACTTCCGACTCATCTAAGAAAGATATTAAGGGAGATTCTTTGATCAACAGAAAATATATGAAAAGCATTAAATAGGGTCTACCTTGAAATAAATGGCCATATCTTCGTCTAAAAATGCCCCATTTCAATTATAAAGGTGTTTTTGAATTCACTTGATCTTTGGAACAAAACTGCATTAAAATAATTTGACTTCCGACTCATCTAAGAAAGATATTAAGGGATATTCTTCGATTAATAGAAAATATAAGCCAAACATTTAATAGGGTCAACCTTGAAATAAATGGCCATATCTTCGTCTAAAATTGCCCCATTTCAATTATAAAGGTGTTTTTAGAATTCAATTGATCTTCGAAACAAAACTGCATTAAAATAATTTGACTTCCGACGCATCTAAGAAAGATATTAAGGGATATTCTTCGATCAATAGAAAATATAAGCCAAACATTAAATAGGGTCAACCTTGAAATAAATGGCCATATCTTCGTCAAAAATTGCCCCATTTCAATTATATAAGGTGTTTTTAGAATTCACTCAATTTTTGGAACAAAACTGCATTAAATTAATTTGACTTCCGACTCATCTAAGAAAGATATTAAGGGATATTCTTCGATAAATAGAAAATATATGGAAAGCATTAAATAGGGTCAACCTTGAAATAAATGGCCATATCTTCGTCTAAAATTGCCCCATTTCAATCATAAAGGAATTTTTAGAATTCACTTGATCTTTGGAACAAAACTGCATTAAAATAATTTGACTTCCGACTCATCTAAGAAAGATATTAAGTTAGATTCTTTGATCAACAGAAAATATATGGAAAGCATTAAATAGGGACTACCTTGAAATAAATGGCCATATATTCGTCTAAAATTGCCCCATTTCAATTATAAAGGTGTTTTTAGAATTCACTTGATCTTTGGAACAAAACTGCATTAAAATAATTTGATTTCCGACTCATCTAAGAAAGATATTAAGGGATATTCTTCGATAAATAGAAAATATATGGAAAGCATTAAATAGGGTCAACCTTGAAATAAATGGCCATATCTTCGTCTAAAATTGCCCCATTTCAATTATAAAGGTGTTTTTAGAATTCACTTGATCTTTGAAACAAAACTGCATTAAAATAATTTGTTTTCCGACTCATCTAAGAAAGATATTAAGGGATATTCTTCGATCAATAGAAAATATATGGAAAGCATTAAATAGGGTCTACCTTGAAATAAATGGCCATATCTTCGTCAAAAATTGCCCCATTTCAATTATAAAGGTGTTTTTAGAATTCACTTGATCTTTGGAACAAAACTGCATTAAAATAATTTGATTTCCGACTGATCTAAGAAAGACATTAAGGGATATTCTTCGATAAATAGAAAATATATGGAAAGCATTAAATAGGGTCTACCTTGAAATAAATGGCCATATCTTTGTCTAAAATTGCCCCATTTCAATTATAAAGGTGTTTTTAGAATTCACTCGATCTTTGGAACAAAACTGCATTAAAATAATTTGACTTCCGACTCATCTAAGAAAGATATTAAGGGATATTCTTCGATTAATAGAAAATATAAGCCAAACATTTAATAGGGTCAACCTTGAAATAAATGGCCATATCTTCGTCTAAAATTGCCCCATTTCAATTATAAAGGTGTTTTTAGAATTCAATTGATCTTTGGAACAAAACTGCATTAAAATAATTTGATTTCCGACTCATCTAAGAAAGATATTAAGGGATATTCTTCGATAAATAGAAAATATATGGAAAGCATTAAATAGGGTCTACCTTGAAATAAATGGCCATATCTTCGTCTAAAATTGCCCCATTTCAATTATATAAGGGTGTTTTTAGAATTCACTTGATCTTTGAAACAAAACTGCATTAAAATAATTTGACTTCCGACTCATCTAAGAAAGATATTAAGGGATATTCTTCGATCAATAGAAAATATATGGAAAGCATTAAATAGGGTCTACCTTGAAATAAATGGCCATATCTTCGTCAAAAATTGCCCCATTTCAATTATATAAGGTGTTTTTAGAATTCACTCAATTTTGGAACAAAAACTGCATTAAATTAATTTGACTTCCGACTCATCTAAGAAAGACATTAAGGGATATTCTTCGATAAATAGAAAATATATGGAAAGCATTAAATAGGGTCTACCTTGAAATAAATGGCCATATCTTTGTCTAAAATTGCCCCATTTCAATTATAAAGGTGTTTTTTAGAATTCACTTGATCTTTGGAAAAAACTGCATTAAAATAATTTGACTTCCGACTCATCTAAGAAAGATATTAAGGAATATTCTTCGATTAATAGAAAATATAAGCCAAACATTAAATAGGGTCAACCTTGAAATAAATGGCCATATCTTCGTCTAAATTGCCCCATTTCAATTATAAAGGTGTTTTTAGAATTCACTCGATCTTTGGAACAAAACTGCATTAAAATAATTTGACTTCCGACTCATCTAAGAAAGATATTAAGGGAGATTCTTTGATCAACAGAAAATATATGAAAAGCATTAAATAGGGTCTACCTTGAAATAAATGGCCATATATTCGTCTAAAATTGCCCCATTTCAATTATAAAGGTGTTTTTTGAATTCACTTGATCTTTGGAACAAATTTGCATGAAAATAATTTGACTTCCGACTCATCTAAGACAGATATTAAGGGATATTCTTTGATCAACAGAAAATATATGGAAAGCATTTAATAGGGTCTACCTTGAAATAAATGGCCATATCTTCGTCAAAAATTGCCCCATTTCAATTATAAAGGTGTTTTTAGAATTCAATTAATCTTTGGAACAAAACTGCATTAAAATAATTTGTTTTCCGACTCATCTAAGAAAGATATTAAGG
>NW_025063370.1:0-4903 GCF_018153295.1 Drosophila grimshawi
TTCGTTCAAAAAATGCCCCATTTCAAATATAAAGGTGTTTTTAGAATTCACTCGATCCGTGGAACAAAACTGCATTAAAATAATTTGTCTTATGACTCATCTAAGAAAGATATTAAGGGATATTCTTCGATAAATAGAAAATATATGGAAAGCATTAAATAGGGTCTACCTTGAAATAAATGGCCATATCTTCGTCAAAAATTGCCCCATTTCAATTATAAAGGTGTTTTTTAGAATTCACTCGATCTTTGAAACAAAACTGCATTAAAATAATTTGACTTCCGACTCATCTAAGAAAGATATTAAGGGATATTCTTCGATTAATAGAAAATATAAGCCAAACATTAAATAGGGTCAACCTTGAAATAAATGGCCATATCTTCGTCAAAAATTGCCCCATTTCAATTATAAAGGTGTTTTTAGAATTCGCTCGATCTTTGGAATAAAACTGCGTTAAAATAATTTGACTTCCGACCCATCTAAGAAAGATATTTAGGGATATTCTTTGATTAACAGACAATATTTGGAAAACATTAAATAGGGTCAACCTTGAAATAAATGGCCATATCTTCGTCAAAAATTGCTCCATTTCAATTATAAAGGTGTTTTTAGAATTCACTCAATCTTTGAAACAAAACTGCATTAAAATAATTTGACTTTCGACTCATCTAAGAAAGATATTAAGGGATATTCTTCGATAAATAGAAAATATATGGAAAGCATTAAATAGGCTCTACCTTGAAATAAATGGCCATATCTTCGTCAAAAATTGCCCCATTTCAATTATAAAGGTGTTTTTAGAATTCACTCAATCTTTGAAACAAAACTGCATTAAAATAATTTGACTTTCGACTCATCTAAGAAAGATATTAAGGGATATTCTTCGATTAACAGAAAATATATGGAAAGCATTAAATAGGGTCTACCTTGAAATAAATGGCCATATCTTCGTCAAAAATTGCCCCATTTCAATTATAAAGGTGTTTTTAGAATTCGCTCGATCTTTGGAACAAAACTGCATTAAAATAATTTGACTTCCGACTCAGCTAAGAAAGATATTGAGGGATATTCTTCGACAAATAGAAAATATATGGAAAGCATTAAATAGGCTCTACGTTGAAATAAATGGCCATATCTTCGTCAAAAATTGCCCCATTTCAATTATAAAGGTGTTTTTAGAATTCACTCGATCTTTGAAACAAAACTGCATTAAAATAATTTGACTTCCGACTCATCTAAAAAAGATATTAAGGGATATTCTTCGATTAACAGAAAATATAAGCCAAACATTAAATAGGGTCAACCTTGAAATAAATGGCCATATCTTCGTCAAAAATTGCCCCATTTCAATTATAAAGGTGTTTTTAGAATTCACTCGATCTTTGGAACAAAACTGCATTAAAATAATTTGACTTCCGACTCATCTAAGAAAGATATTAAGGGATATTCTTCGATTAACAGAAAATATATGGAAAGCATTAAATAGGGTCTACCTTGAAATAAATGGCCATATCTTCGTCAAAAATTGCCCCATTTCAATTATAAAGGTGTTTTTAGAATTCACTCGATCTTTGGAACAAAACTGCATTAAAATAATTTGACTTCCGACTCATCTAAGAAAGATATTAAGGATATTCTTCGATAAATAGAAAATATATGGAAAGCATTAAATAGGGTTTACCTTGAAATAAATGGCCATATCTCCGTCAAAAATTGCCCCATTTCAATTATAAAGGTGTTTTTAGAATTCACTCGATCTTTGAAACAAAACTGCATTAAAATAATTTGACTTCCGACTCATCTAAGAAAGATATTAAGGGATATTCTTCGATTAATAGAAAATATAAGCCAAACATTAAATAGGGTCAACCTTGAAATAAATGGCCATATCTTCGTCAAAAATTGCCCCATTTCAATTATATAGGTGTTTTTAGAATACACTCGATCTTTGGAACAAAACTGCATTAAAATAATTCGACTTCCGACTCATCTAAGAAAGATATTAAGGGATATTCTTCGATTAATAGAAAATATAAGCCAAACATTAAATAGGGTCAACCTTGAAATAAATGGCCATATCTTCGTCAAAAACTGCCCCATTTCAATTATAAAGGTGTTTTTAGAATTCACTCAATCTTTGGAATAAAACTGCGTTAAAATAATTTGACTTCCGACTCATCTAAGAAAGATATTAAGGGATATTCTTTGATTAACAGAAAATATTTGGAAAGTATTAAATAGGGTCTACCTTGAAATAAATGGCCATATCTTCGTCAAAAATTGCCCCATTTCAATTATAAAGGTGTTTTTAGAATTCACTCGATCTTTGAAACAAAACTGCATTAAAATAATTTGACTTCCGACTCATCTAAGAAAGATATTAAGGGATATTCTTCGATAAATAGAAAATATATGGAAAGCATTAAATAGGGTTTACCTTGAAATAAATAGCCATATCTCCGTCAAAAATTGCCCCATGTCAATTATAAAGGTGTTTTTAGAATTCACTCGATCTTTGAAACAAAACTGCATTAAAATAATTTGACTTCCGACTCATCTAAGAAAGATATTAAGGGATATTCTTCGATTAACAGAAAATATATGGAAAGCATTAAATAGGGTCTACCTTGAAATAAATGGCCATATCTTCGTCTAAAATTGCCCCATTTCAATTATAAAAAAGGTTTTTAGAATTCGCTCGATCTTTGGAACAAAACTGCATTAAAATAATTTGACTTCCGACTCAGCTAAGAAAGATATTGAGGGATATTCTTCGACAAATAGAAAATATATGGAAAGCATTAAATAGGCTCTACCTTGAAATAAATGGCCATATCTTCGTCAAAAATTGCCCCATTTCAATTATAAAGGTGTTTTTAGAATTCACTCGATCTTTGAAACAAAACTGCATTAAAATAATTTGACTTCCGACTCATCTAAGAAAGATATTAAGGGATATTCTTTGATTAACAGAAAATATATGGAAAGTATTAAATGGGGTCTACCTTGAATTAAATGGCCATATCTTCGTCAAAAAATGCCCCATTTTAAATATAAAGGTGTTTTTAGAATTCACTCGATCCGTGGAACAAAACTGCATTAAAATAATTTGTCTTATGACTCATCTAAGAAAGATATTAAGGGATATTCTTCGATAAATAGAAAATATATGGAAAGCATTAAATAGGGTCTACCTTGAAATAAATGGCCATATCTTCGTCAAAAATTGCCCCATTTCAATTATAAAGGTGTTTTTAGAATTCGCTCGATCTTTGGAACAAAACTGCATTAAAATAATTTGACTTCCGACTCATCTAAGAAAGATATTAAGGGATATTCTTTGATTATCAGAAAATATATGGAAAGCATTAAATAGGGTCTACCTTGAAATAAATGGCCATATCTTCGTCAAAAATTGCCCCATTTCAATTATAAAAGTGTTTTTAGAATTCGCTCGATCTTTGGAACAAAACTGCATTAAAATAATTTGACTTCCGACTCATCTAAGAAAGATATTAAGGGATATTCTTTGATTAATAGAAAATATAAGCCAAACATTAAATAGGCTCAACCTTGAAATAAATGGCCATATCTTCGTCAAAAATTGCCCCATTTCAATTATAAAGGTGTTTTTTAGAATTCACTCGATCTTTGGAACAAAACTGCATTAAAATAATTTGACTTCCGACTCATCTAAGAAAGATATTAAGGGATATTCTTCGATTAACAGAAAATATATGGAAAGCATTAAATAGGGTCTACCTTGAAATAAATGGCCATATCTTCGTCAAAAATTGCCCCATTTCAATTATAAAGGTGTTTTTAGAATTCACTCGATCTTTGGAACAAAACTGCATTAAAATAATTTGACTTCCGACTCATCTAAGAAAGATATTAAGGGATATTCTTTGATTATCAGAAAATATATGGAAAGCATTAAATAGGGTCTACCTTGAAATAAATGGCCATATCTTCGTCAAAAATTGCCCCATTTCAATTATAAAGGTGTTTTTAGAATTCACTTGATCTTTGAAACAAAATTGCATTAAAATAATTTGACTTCCGACTCATCTAAGAAAGATATTAAGAGATATTCTTCGATAAATAGAAAATATATGGAAAGCATTAAATAGGCTCTACCTTGAAATAAATGGCCATATCTTCGTCTAAAATTGCCCCATTTCAATTATAAAGGTTTTTTTAGAATTCGCTTGATCTTTGAAACAAAACTGCATTAAAATAATTTGACTTCCGATTCATCTAAGAAAGATATTAAGGGATATTCTTTGATTAACAGAAAATATATGGAAAGCATTAAATAGGGTCTACCTTGAAATAAATGGCCATATCTTCGTCAAAAATTGTCCCATTTCAATTATAAAGATGTTTTTAGAATTTGCTCGATCTTTGGAACAAAACTGCATTAAAAAATTTGACTTACGACTCATCTAAGAAAGATATTAAGGGATATTCTTCGATAAATAGAAAATATATGGAAAGCATTAAGTAGGGTCTACCTTGAAATAAATGGCCATATCTTCGTCAAAAATTGCTCCATTTCAATTATAAAGGTGTTTTTAGAATTCACTTGATCTTTGAAACAAAACTGCATTAAAATAATTTGACTTCCGACTCATCTAAGAAAGATATTAAGAGATATTCTTCGATAAATAGAAAATATATGGGGAAAGCATTAAATAGGGTCTACCTTGAAATAAATGGCCATATCTTCGTCAAAAATTGCCCCATTTCAATTATAAAGGTGTTTTTAGAATTCACTCGATCTTTGGAACAAAACTGCATTAAAATAATTTGACTTCTGACTCATCTAAGAAAGATATTAAGGGATATTCTTCGATTAATAGAAAATATAAGCCAAACATTAAATAGGCTCAACCTTGAA